>NW_026652284.1:7208181-7443673 GCF_009828535.3 Hylobates moloch | reverse complement strand
TTTTTTTAGTCTCTTAAGGTAGGAGATTAGATCATTAATTTTAGACCTTTCTTTTTTTCCAATATATGTATTTAATGCTGCTATAAACTTTCCTGTAAGCATCGCTTTAGCTGCATGTCACAAATTTTGATAAATCGTGTTTTCATTTTCATTCAGTTCGAAATATTTTCTAATTTCCATTGTTAATTTCTTCTTTGACTCATGAGTTATTTAGAAATGTGTTACTGGGCCAGGTGCAGTGGCTCATGCCTGTAATCCTAGCATTTTGGGAGGCTGAGGTGGTGGATCACAAGGTCAGGAGTTCGAGACCAGCCTGGCCGATATGATGAAACCCTGTCTGTACTAAAAATACCAAAAAAATTAGGCAGGCATGGTGGCGCATGCCTGTAATCCCAGCCACTCTGGAGGCCGAGGCAGGAGAATTGCTTTAACCCAGGAGGTAGAGGTTTCAGTGAGCCGAGACCGTGCCACTGCATTCCGGCCTGGACGACAAAGTGAGACTCCATCTCAAAAAAAAAAAGAAAAAGAAAGAAAGAAACTGTGTTGCTTATTTTCCTAATTTGGGGGAATTTTTCAGAGATTTTTCTGTCCTTTGTTGTTGTTGTTGTTGTTGATTTGCTTAATTGTAGCTAAGTTCCAGATAGCAGGGAATTAGCAATAGTGACTGCAGTCCCTTGGCTAAACGTTTCTCAGACACTTAAACTATTTACTTAGCTAACACATTTTTTTCATGGCTACTGCAAAGGTAAATTTCAGACATATGTTTTGATGATTTTTAACAACCATTGATTTTAAGTTAAATACTTGGGTTCTTGTGCTTTTTTAAATCTGCAGATTTCAGTTCTCATATTTAGATCATTAACATTGAAACTAAAAATAAGATCTGAGTGGGTAAGCACTGAGGATTTTTAAGATGGTGAAACTATTCTGTATGATACTATAATGGCAGATAAGTGTTTTTATCCATTTGTCAAAATCCATAGAATGTGCAACACCAAGAGTGAACTCTAATGTAAACTGTGGACTTTGGGTGATACTGATGTGCCAATGTGAGTTAATTAATTGCAGCAAAGTTACCACTATGGTACAGCACGTTGACAGTGGGGGGGCTGCGCCTGAGTGGGCAGGGAGTATATGGCAACTCTCCATTCAATTTTTGCTGTGAATCTAAAACTGCTCTAAAAAACAAAGTCTATTTTAAGAAGCAATAAGATCTCAGGTCTTTCAGAATGCCAGATTAATGTTTCAATGTTAAAAATGAAATACTCATTGCTGCTACTAAAATTACCTTAGTTTCTCTAATCCCCTAAGTTTTCGAGTGTGCCTTTTAAAAAAAAAACAACAACCCTTAAGCTTTAATAAGCTTTACCAGATGACAGTAAAATTACTTAGATTAAGCCTCCATGATTTTAGAAATGAAGCATTTTGAGGACTCAATCCAGTCCCCAGGAGATGAGTCAGCTGGTTAATTAATATGATCTTAAGGAAAAATGACCCGTCTTACTTCTCACTGACTGCATACCCTGCTGAGACTATATTAAGATTAGCATTATGAGTGCTGCACAGCTGCCTCTCCTATGAGTTCAACGGGAGCTTGGTAAATAATATCAGAACTGAGTCATTTATGGTTGAATGACACAGAATGAAAAATAAATGCCTTTCAGGCAGTTCCTGTTGCCTAATATGGACTGAGAAGTAGACACTTTAACTAAAGAGCCCCACCTGTGCCCCAAATGAACCTTTCCCTATAAGGATGTTGATCTAATTTCCTGATCAAAAGAGGAATCCAAAAATGCTGTCAATGATCTGTCTGGGCCTGAACGAGGGCCTATTTTCTCTTCTCAAAGGCCTTGTGCACGGAAGTCTACCAAGTTTCTTCCTTAAATAGTTGAGGGTGTTTTGTTGTAAAGATTTCCAGTTAAAGTGGCTCTTTCATCCTAGGGAAAGATCAGAATATCCAGCAGTCCTGCAGGTGGCTAGAGTTTATTGCGTTGGGAAGCAGAAACAAGATAACTAAAAACAGAGAATCCATATTTAAAACTTAGAAAACAGGACTGGTATTTTTATAAGGTTTTTTTTTTTTTTCCATTACAACTATCCATTCTTCTGTGAATTAAAAACCCAGGACACTGATGCCTCATGGAATTGATGTCACTAGTCCCTAGGCCTTCTTACCTGATAGTAACAGTAAAATGGATATATAACATCGTTTTTCTTCATGGAGCGGAAAAAAATGAGGTTAAATGAAAGCTCTCAGGCGACTGAATTAAACTTGAAAAGCTATAAGGAAAGGGAGCCCTTTTCTAAGGAAGTGACAACAAATTCATAAACTGAATGACTCATAAACTGCTTTCAAATTGCAAAACTGATTATGAATCACTGAAGAAAAACGTAAAGTCTCACAAAATCTGGTTGTTTAGGAATCAAAAAAGGGAGCCTGTACTGTTCATTGGCATATTGTCATTCACCATCCTGAAATAACCTTATGGTGAGTGATAGTAAAATAGGTCAGTTTGTTAGAAATATTTGCTTAAAAGCCAGACTTGGCTCCAACTTTCTTTTGAACGAATCATAAGAATCTGGATGATAAAAAGAATTAAGCTTAGAGAAATGTGCTAGAAACAGGCATTGGTTAAAGATATGGACGTTTGTTTTAGCAGAAATCTGTGTATTTCTGAATCCTTGAAAGAAGGATTGTGGTTGAATAACGATCTGATAAAGGATGAAGTGACCTTCACCATCAGGCCTGCCAATAAAGAGCGGGGAGATGTTCCAAAGTAATCCCACGAGGAGATTCATGATCTAAAAACCATTACCAATAGGTGGGCTCTGTATTATGCTGTTTAAGACTGGAAACTAACGGGTAACGCTCCCAAGAAATGGTGGAGAATGTCCACTCAAAGATTTTAATCATTAACTTCAGAGCGACTCTAGGCTAACACCCAGGTCCAGGAATAAGGGACAGAGGCCAATGGTAACACAGATTTTACATTTTTCAACTGGAAAGCTTGGAGATAGTACAGGTAGATACAAATAATATTGGAGTGTTGGAAATTTTCTTCATGTTCAAGTAAGGATAGTTTTACTGTCAGTTCTTAGGACATTGGAATATAAATAAACAATAAAAATTTATCTAGACCATGTAAACATTATGGATTTTTCAATTTGCCCTGAAAATCTCAGATTTGCTTGATAGATTTCATGTAGTAGCCTCATTAGACCCCAAAGTGAGAGTGGTGTATAGGAAGGGATTCTGAAACCTAACGCCCTTTCGCGCTGAAGTCTATCTGGCAGGAGAATTTTAAGTTTCCTTGACTTCAGGGGTTAGGTAGGTTTTTTCCAAAGGCCTAGAGATGAGTCAATTTTAGGTGTTTCTTCCTCATGGGGCAGCTTTGATAGAGCGGAAGGCAGAGAATTTACGACCAGTAGACCTGGGGTTTTGATCCCTGTTCTGCCACTTACTAGTAGGAGGTTGGGGAGGTTATTTGACCTCTCTGAGCCTCAGTTTCCTCATCTGTAAAATGGGGTGATAAAACGATCTCACAAGATTGTTGAGGTCACAGAATAAGGTAAGGTATGTGAAGGCATGTTGTAGGAACCTCGTGAATGTTTAGCCGATATGAATCTTAGCAACTGGGAATCATTATTTTATGTTTCTACTATCTGATAGTTAAAGTATTTTAAAAATCACAATTTTTTTAGAGAAAATAAATAATTTTGCCATTGTTACCAAGGATACTGGTCTCCAATACTGCGTGAAGACTGCATCCCACATCCACAAATGATTAAAAATCCTCATCTCCAGATCCTCCCATTTATCTTAGAAGCTGTCCGACGTAAATCCAAAAGAGCAGAAACTGTGTCTTCTTTGCACTTAAGACAATCTCCTCGCCATAGTAAATACTTAACAATACTTGAGACGTGTGTTTACAACAAGACATTTTAAGGGATTCCAGTGTTTTTCTGCCTTCTTAACTTCGGTTCATTCCCTCGTGGAAAACATCCCTCGTGCTGACCACAGGATGAGTTCTTGGCCCCTTCTGATTCACAGCCTTTTGCTGTGAACCACGGCTCTCAGCGCTAAAAGCAGGATGTCACGTTCATATTTGTTTTGCTTCTCCCCTCTCGCCAGGAGTTTAAACCGACTTAGATTAAGAAAGTCGAATCTCCGCCATGCTTTTTGATCTTTGGTTAAAGTTCAATGTGACAAGCACATTTGCTGCCCGTGGGCACTTTGCCCTCTGATGTGGAGGAGCTCACCACGTCTCAGCAAGAAACACACAACACACCTCACGTTTGGGGATGGACGCGTCTCCCTATGGGCCCTTGATGGCTCTGAAAGTTTGGTATCCAAACTTTTGGATTCCTTTCAAAGAAAAAAATCATCATGAAAGCTCTGCCAAGATTTGAAAAGTGAAGTGGATGGAGTGACTTCATCTTTGAATGCAAGAGGCAGATCACTGGGTGGAGTTAATAAGGGCAGAGGTGAGTCATGGAGTCCTGAGATGCGAATATAATTACAGCTCATTTAGAAATAAGCACGTATGTACATGACCTTTATTCTCCACCAAAGCTGCACGAGTGCTCACTTCCATGCTGACATGGACAGCCCGTGGAAATAAGGCCAAGCAGCAGGAACCAGACATCTGACCGTGTTGACGGAGATTAGATGGCTCCGAGCGGACGAGGCGTTGAGAAAGCCTAGCTGCCATTTATCAGTTACATACCTGAAGAGTTCAAGATACGCAACTGGCAGGAGGGACCAGCTGGTCTCCACCACGCTGATGGTTAGAGTCTATAATGATTTGCCAGACTGAGGTTGCATCTCCCAGCTTCCCTGTTCCAGGCCTCCACTTCCAGCCTCACGCTGACCCTGCAGCTTCCCTCTTCCTTCCCTTCAATAATCCCTGATATTTAGATTTTGCTTTTATGGCTCTTCAGGGTTTATATTGCTCAAACCGTGTTCATTTGCTTCCTTTGAAATGACATCTTCACCTGCCTCTCCTGTTATTTTCCCATCCATCCTGGTTCCTCACCTCTAACTTGCACTATCTCAAAAGTCTCCTCGTTTCTGGTCTCGTTTGCCCTTCGTTTTATCCTAGACCTCACTGCCAGATTTGTTGCCCCAAAATGCCCGTTGCTCAGAAATCTTTGGTACTGTTCCACCACCTGCAGACTCCACATCCTGACATTCAAATGTAAAATCTGCTCAAATCTACATCGTCAGAACTCTCTCCTGCTCCGGTCTACCTGATGGCCCCCCTATAACACACCCATACCGTGTTCAGGGCTGGCTCTTGGCTCGTAATGTCTCCTCTGTGTCAAATGAATGACCTGGCCTCCAAAGTCCGGTCCAGGTGGAGCCTCCCCGTGAGGCCTCACCAACACTCTCCTAGCTCCTTATCCCCTCAGTGTGAATGCACGGCTGCCTCCTGCTCAGATGCCAGTTCCTCCACAAAGCATCCCTATTCCTCCCAGCTGGAAGGGACCCCCGCCCCCTGACCTCTGCCACTTTCATGACTGCCCATGACACATATCACAAACTGCCTGATTGTATCGTTATTTCCCTGTTAGATTATAAACTCACTGGTGATAGGAGCCGTGTCTTACTCATCTTTTTATACCTTGCAGCGCCCAATACAGTATATTATCAAAAACTATCTGTTGGATGAATAAACAAAGCACTTAAAGCAACAGACTTTTTTTTTTTGGAGACAGAGTCTGCTCTGTCACTCAGGCTGGAGTGCAGTGGCGCAATCATAGTTCACTGCAGCCTCAACCTTCCAGGGTCAAACAGTCCTCCTGCCTCAGCCTCCTGAGTAGCTAGGACTAGAGGTGCATGCCACCATGCCCAGTTAACTTTGTCTTCTTCTTGAAAAAAAAAATATTGTAGAGATGGGGTCTTGCCATGTTGCTCAGGCTGGTCTCAAATTCCTGGCCTCAAGCAATTCTCCCATGGCCTCCCAAAGTGCTAGGATTACAGGCACGAGCCACCTCTCCTGGCTCTCAATAGTCATCTTAACCCCAACTGATAGATGACCTTGAATGCTCTCTCCTTAGTCAATGACACACTGTCATCCCAGTCTGATCAGCCTGTGTCTTTCAAAAGATCCACCACGGTTCACCTCATTATTCATCCAAAGTTGTGCCACTTTATGTGACACTTCAGTTTTGTTTGACAAATTAGTGTGTAATAAGGATAATAAATGTCACACATTTCAGTACACCTGTGATTACACATGGCAGACGTATCAGAGGTCAACCTCGCTAGTCTCTTGAACAGACTGCTCCAAAATATAAAGTCTTTGAGTCAGCTGCAGCAGCTGAGTATGAACGGGGTGGAAAGGCGGCACGTGCAGTCACACCAGATTCTGGGGCCAGTAAGTGATTTACGTTACACACACTGTCATTTGTCCTCACCCTTCTAATATACCCAACCTTTTACAAATAGCATTACAAAATGCCTGTTCACATCCATCAAAATGTCCTGAAATTAAATGTCAGCCTCCTCACTACTCATGTCTTTCCAACTTCATGCCACCATCTCCTCCTGGTCGCCCACAGTTTTCCTGTCCATGAACCTTTTTTGGTGCTGAAATGCCAAGTGTTTCTTTCAGTAGCGACACTAGTGTTGTCACTACCACAGTTGTCTGTCGTGCCTATGTCAAAGACACTCAGAGTACTTTATGGCCCTTGGGTCATTACCATGTTATTAATTGACATAATAATTCCATAATGTAATTAACAAACATACTCTCCACGGAGGAAACTAAAGCTCAGAAAGATTAAGTAACCAGCCCCAGGATATTACAAGGTCAACATCAGGACCAAGACTGGAAATAAGGTCTTTTTTTTTTTTTTTCTGAGACAGAGTCTTGCTCTGTTGCCCAAGCTGGAGTCCAGTGAGTCGATCTTGGCTCACTACAACTTCCACCTCCTGGGTTCAAGTGATTCTCCTGCCTCAAGCCTCCCAAGTAGCTGGGACCACAGGCATGCACCACCATGCCTGGCTGATTTTTGTATTTTTAGTAGAGACAGAGTTTCACCATGTTGGCCAGGCTGGTCTTGAACTCCTGGCCTCAAGTGATTTACCTGCCTCACCTCCCAAAGTGCTGGGCCACCAAGCCTGGCCGAAAATAAGGTCTTCTAATTCAGTGCTAGATTTGGAAGGCCACGCTCTTATCTTTCCCTGTGGCGTGCTCTGAAGGTTGCAACAAGAAACCATGAGCAGGGCACCAAAAAAAAAAAAAGCTATCTTCCAAAAATAACAGACATTTAATCCCCAGCTAGTCCATTCTCTGAACAATTGTCATCCATCCTTATTTTTTCTTGCCTGGGGAGAATTGACCTGTTTCTCAACATTGGGAATGGCCTCTGCCTTCTCTAGAGGAACTTGTGTGCTTCAGCCTCCAGTCCATGAGAGCCTCTCAACTGCTCTCTCTGCTTTGGGTGCTAAGACACAAATCAGATTATGTCATTTCTTAACCCAAAACCCTCCAGTGAAGCCAGGCATGGTGGCTCATGCCTGTAATCCCAGCACTTTGGGAGGCCAAGGCAGGCGGATCTCTTGAGACCAGGCTAGGCAACATGGCCAAACCCCATCTCTGCCAAAAAATACAAAAAGAAAACTAGCCAGGCTTGGTGGTGCACATCTGTAGTAGGTGGGAGGATCACCTGAGCCCAGGAGGTTGAGGCTGCAGTGAGCTGTGATCATGCTACTGCACTCCAGCCCAGGTGATAGAGTGAGACCTGGTCTCAAACAACAAAAGCCCTCAATGGCTTCCCCTGTCACTCAGAATAAAAGCCAAAGTCATTATGGTGCAGTTTTCTCTGATGTGGCCCCTGCCCCCTCTCTGTTCCCGTCCCCTCCTGCGCTCCCCCGTGTTCACCACATTCCAGCTGCGCATTTGTGCTCACAGGCACACTTGGCCACAGCACCTTTACATGTGCTCTTCCTTTTGCCTGGAATGTTCTTCCCCGGATGTCCACGTTACTCACAGATTATTGAGGTCATTAATCATATGTCACCTTCCCAGTGACGCCTTCCTGGATCACTCCATTTACTATTTCTTTTTCCTTTTTTTTTTTTTTTTGAGACAGAGTCGCACTCTGTCACCCAGGCTGGAGTGCAATGGTGCGATCTCAGCTCACTGCAACTTCTGCCTCCCGGATTCAAGTGATTCTCCTGCCTCAACCTCGCGAGTAGCTGGGATTACAGGCATGAGCCACCATACCTGGCTAATTTTTGTATTTTTAGTAGAGATGGGGTTTTGCCATGATGACCAGGCTGGTCTTGAACTCCTGGACTCAAGTGATCTGCCTGCCTCAGTCTCCCAAAGTGCTGGGATTACAGGCATGAGCCACTGTGCCTGGCCCCCATTTACTATTTTGATCTCCCCGCTGCCTCTACCCCAGCTTGTTCAAGATCCTGTTCTTACCTAATTTTTTCCCCTAGTCCTTGACATTCCCAACGCATTTTACTAATTTGTCTTGTTCGCTATCCCTACCCAGTACAGCAGGCCAGTGATCACAGAGGGATAGAAACCCACATCTTTGGGACAGAGGAAGGGAGTACTATACACAATAGTGACTAATGCTATCATAAACTGTGCTCAATTGCTTTTTATACTACTGCTAAGAGCCATTACAAAGTCACTTGTGGTTTGAATTGCTTTAAAATTCAGAATACTATTAATTTCCGGTGAATAATTCCAAGAAACATGGTACTTGGGGAAGAATTAAGATGTTTTCAGAACAGCACAAAAAGCTGCCTGATGTGGATCTGGAGTAGAAGATTAAGCTGCTGAAGTCATTTTCCTGTTGAGTAAACCACAGCAGGCAAGTCAGTGGATATTTTGAGATTTACTGTACTCTGATTCATTCAAAATGAGATTCCACATGATAATATGTTTCTTTAAAGTGTTCTGGAAGAAAGTCCTTTCCATTCCAGTTCATTTTTTTTAAAGCATTTATCATTTCCAGCTTTAGAAGTTACTGGATTATACCAAAAAATTTTCTTACAGGTTACTCAATAAGATTAAAAAGAGAGTGAGAGACTTAAAATGGACAAATGTATTCAGCTAAATTCAGCATTCATCAAATACCTGAGCAAATGATTTCGCCACCCTTGGCTTTGTTTTGTGCACATGTAAGAGGTCAAGGAAGCAGTCACCTTATACAGAGGCTGACTGTGTGAGCCCCTGTCTCCCCCATGAAGTCAAGGTGCGTTGGGGACAGAACTCAGCTCCCGGGAGACTTGGCCCCAAATTGACTAGAATTGTTCCCTGACACCAAGATTCATTGGTGGAAGAGCTCCCGGGTCCATGTGAGGATCCATTTTGTTCTCGCTCATTCTCTGCTTCTACTTACATTGTTCATAACCCCAAGCCCACAGGACAGCTGCAAAACCCATGGTACAGTTTTACCATCAGAACTACCAGCCTCGAACGTCCCTGCACTTCTCACAAGATTCAGAGGAAACCCAGGAGATGATGACTAAGATTTTTCACAGAAAATTCTGTCTCAGATGGCATCCTAATGCACTAAAACACCCACAAAGCAGCCTCTGTCCTCCTCATGCCTGTATTCGCAGATGCCTACCACCGTAACAGGCGTGTAAGAAATGTTCGAGAAATGGTTACTAAATGAAAGCTTTTGTTAAATTCATTTCTTAACGTTCAGTATCTTAAAGGACATTTTGTCTATCTGCATAGAGTCTAATAGTGTTTAGCACTGAGCTCTTTTGAAAGAGAGGCACTATGTATCTATCTATCTATCTATCTACCTATCTATCTATCTATCTATCATCTATCTATCTATCTATCTATCATCTATATCAGCAAAAGGCAATATGGGCCAGGTGCAGTGGCTCACACCTGTAATCCCAGCACTTTGGGAGGCTAAGGTGGGAGGGTCACTTGAGCCCAGGAGTTTAAGCCCAGCCTGGGCAACATGGTGAAACCCTACCTCTACAAAAACAAAAGGCAATATGTTTAAAGCTGAATTATTTTAAATAATTTAAAATATATGTACCATGCTCACTGGAATACCAGAATAATCTGAAGCATCAGGTGAAAAAAGGACTAACTGCACATAAATGGAAATGCTTTGCTTTTCAAGCCTGCATTCCAAAAATGGATTAACAATAAACTGTACTATATTCATGCACTGAAATGCCATACAGCAATGCAGGGGATGGACTATTGGTGCACAGCAAAATGAGAATGCGCTGAGGGGCCGGGCATGATGGCTCACGCCTGTAATCCCAGCACTTTGGGGGGCTGAGGCGGGTGCATCACCTGAGGTCAGGAGTTCGAGACCAGCCTGGCCAACATGGCAAAACCCCGTCTCTACTAAAAATACAAAAACTAGCCAGGCATGGTGGCATGTGCCTATAATCCCAGCTACTCAGGAGGCTGAGGCAGGATAATTGCTTGAACCCGGGAGGTGGAGGTTGCAGTGAGCCGAGATCACACCACTGCATTCCAGCCTAGGGGATAGAGTACAGCTCTGCCTCAAAAAAAAAAAAAAAAAAAAATTATGCTGAGTGAACAGGGCTTTCCACAAAAAAGTACAAATTGTATGATTCCATTTATGTGAAGTTCTTGAAGAAGCAGAACTAGTCTATGGTAGAAAAACATTAGAATACCAGTTATCCTGGGAGCTGGAACAGGGATGATCTGGGAGGGGCAGGGGAGAACTTCATGAAGTTAGGGCGATGTTGTACATCGCTTCTTTTTTTCCTTTTTTTTTTTTTGAGACAGAGTTTCACTCCTGTCACCCAAGCTGGAGTGCAATGGCACGATTTCAGCTCACTGCAACCTCCACCTCCCAGGTTCAAGTGATTCTCCTGCCTCAGCCTCCCAGTAGTAGCTGGGATTACAGGTGCATGCTGCCATGCCCAGTTAATGTTTGTATTTTTAGTAGAGACAGGGTTTTGCCATGGTAACCAGGCTGGTCTCAAACTCCTGACTGCAAGTGGTCCACCTGCCTTGGCCTCCCAAAGTGCTGGGGTTACAGGTGTGAGCCACCACACTCCGCCGATGTTGTACATCTTGTTAGGGGTTTCCATTACGAATGCATATACATTTGTCAAAACTACTCTGAAGATACACTTAAGAGTTATGCACTTTATTGCATACAAATTTTTCCTCAAAAACATAACCATACACAAATATTGCATTCTAGTTAACAATAGGTGTGTTGAAGTGTTCAGGGACAAAGTGTACTGACCACTGCAACTTACTATGAAACGCATCCAAAAAAAGATGGAGTCACGTGAAAAAAGAAAGGAACCCATAAAAATGCTCGTGGATCGTCCTGGCTAACACGGTGAAACCCCGTCTCCACTAAAAAAAAAAAAAAAATACAAAATAACCCAGCGTGGTGGCGGGCGCCTGTAGTCCCAGCTATTCGGGAGGCTGAGGCAGGAGAATGGCGTGAACCCAGGAGGCGGAGCTTGCAGTGAGCCGAGATCACGCCACAGCACTCCAGCCTGGCCAACAGAGCAAGACTCCATCTCAAAAAAAAAAATGTTCATGGATCAGCTAATTTGTGTAAAAGAAATCTAGAAAGGATAAACCAGAGGCCTGGCATGGTGGCTCACGCCTGTAATGCCAGCACTTTGGGAAGCCAAGGTGGACGGATCACCTGAGGTCAGGAGTTCAGGACCAGCCTGGATGACATGGCAAAATCCCATCTGTACTAAAAATACAAAAATTAGCCAGGCATTGTGGCGGCACATGCCTGTAATTCCAGCTGCTCAGTAGGCTGAGGCAGGAGAATTGCTTGAACCCAGGAGGTGGAGGTTGCAGTGAGCCAAGATCGAATCACTGCACTCCAGCCTGGGAGACAGAGCGAAACTCTGAAACAAAAACAAAAACAAAAAAAAAAAAAAAGGAAGGAAGAAAGAAAGAAAGAGGATTGGTTACCATGAAGAATAGAGGAAAGAGGTGGAAAGAATGGGGAAAAGGCAGGAGGGAGGAAGGGAGGGGAGCGACACTTCTCAGAATACACATTTCTGCATAACTGTGACTTTAGAATCCTGGTAATGTTTCACATATCACTTTCCCCCACCAAAAAGTAAATATAAATATTAAAATCAACCAAGATGTGGAGGAAACTCAACATGAAATACCAACAGTGACAAAGGAACCTAACTGTATTGCATATGAATACCATACCTCCACACGAGGAGGGCGAGGAAGAAAGGAACGATCCTGCCTAACTGTGGAAAACAGTATTTTGGATATATTCTGTAATGTGGAAAACCAAAAGGACTGTATACAAATACTGTACTCTAGTGAGTAAACTTGTTTCTGACAAAAGTATGGATGAGCAATTCTGAAATGATTTTATGTGTACACTAGGATTGAACAAATCAAATATACTATGGCTAATGAGAACCATGGTGTTCACTGCTGGAGACAGAAGTTACTAAGAAGGAAAGGAGTAAAATGAGAATGAACCCTGTGGTTTGAATTGGACTCAGAGGGATCAGTATAAACTCATGATTTGTATGTATACACATGCACTGATAGATAAATATGGACATATAGATATGTGTACAGATGTGGATAGATGTTAATAAACTTACATACATTTCCTAGCTGTATAAATATAGATGTGTACAGATGTGGGTAGGTGTTAGTAAACTTACACACATTTCCTAGCTCTATCTACTGAGAGGACCTAAAAGCAATGACACCCTCATAGCAATAAACACACCTACTGTCCAGATCTTGGTTTCTAAACATCATTCTCCAATAAAAGAACCCAGAGCTCCCTAGAGAGCATAAGGAGTCTGCAACATCTTGTGGTGCCAGAAAACAAAGAAGTACTCAAAGCACCAAGGGACTCAGGAGGCAAATGCAAAGGCGCTTCCCATGACAAAACGCAGATGACTGGAGCAACAACATAATGACAATACTGGATTACAACCCAAAGAATAAAATAAATATCCATCTGAATATAAATAAATAATTGAATAAATAAATGAGGAAAAAGGGACACCTTCCTTAGTAGAATTCCAGCTAGTAAAGGTAGAAAGAATGAGGGACACAGAAACTTGCCATGGGACAACCACAGAAATAAAGGCAAGATCTTCCAATAGAAGCTAAAATTAGCAAGTAAAAGTTTGAGGATAAAAAAAAAGTATCTCCTCTAAAACATTTATTATTCACAAAGTGAAAAATTATAAATTGGGCTGGGTGCAGTGGCTCACACCTGTAATCCCAGCACTTTGGGAGGCCGAGGCGGGTGGATCACCTGAGGTCAGGAGTTTGAGACAAGCCTGGCGAACATGGTGAAACTCTGTCTCTATTAAAAACACAAAAATTAGCTGGGCATGATGGCGGGTGCCTGTAATCCCAGTTACTCGGGAAGCTGAGGTGGGAGAATCGCTCGAACCCGGGAGGTGGAGGTTGCAGTGAGCTGAAACCGCACCATTGCACTCCAGCCTGGGCAAACAAGAGTGAAACTCCTTCTCAAAAAAAAAAAAAAACTTAAATTGGTAGTGGAGAAACCTGGCAGAGAACCCCTCAACTGAGTGATCCAACACAGCATCAGTGTAATTAGACAGAGTGACATTACTGTACTCTCTCCAATACAATGGACTCTGAGAAGAGCATAATATCACATCTGGTATTCTCATAAAATATGCATAACCTCAATCCCATTATGAGGAATCTTTAGACAAAACCAAATCAGGAGATGTTCAACAAAAGAGATGGCCAGTACACTTCAAAAGCTTTAATGTTAGGGAGAGAAAGGCTGAGAATGATCATATGTCAGAGGGGACTAAGGAGATATAATGGCTGAATGCAGTGTGGGCTCATGGATGGAATCCTGCACCAGAAAAGGACACTAGTGTGAAAATGGGTGAAATTCAAGGTAGATCTGTACATTAGTGGATAGAGTTGTAGTAATGTGATTTTTCTGTCTTTGGTCATTGTATTTTGGTTTTGTGAGACGCTAACATGAGGGGAAGCTGGGTGAAGGGTATTTGGGAACTCTGTGTTATTTTGCAACTTTTCTAGAAGTCTAAAATTACTTTAAAATAAAGAGTTTTCCAGCCTGGGCAACATGGCGAAAGCTGGTCTCCATAAAAAAATACAAAAATTAGCCAGGCGTGGTGTGTGCCTATAGTCCCAGGTACTCGGAAGGCTGACACAGGAGGATTGCCTGAGCCTGGAAAGTGGTCAAGGCTGCAGTGAGCTCTAATCGTGCCACTGCACTCCATCCAGCCTAGGCAACAGAGTAAGACCCTGTCTCAAAAATAAATAAATTAAATGAAGAGTTTTTTAAAATAAGATGATTTATGGATGGATAGATGGATTATGTGATAAATAAATGTATTAAAATGCTAATTGTAGAATTTCGGTCGTGGACCTGTGGGTGTTGACTGGTACAATTCTTTCCACTTTTCTGTATACTTGAAATGTGAAAAAAAATGTTGGAAACATCCAACGAATACACTAAATTTAACTTTGATTCTGGTAGTAACTTATTTATTTCCAATTGAACATAAAGAACCAGTGCGATCAGCAATTTGCAGGAGTAAAGAGGAATAAAGTGATCTTTGCTGATCTGCATGGCACAGGGAAAGAAAACCACATTCTGGAGTTAGGAACCAAAACAGTCAAATCCAAACAAAAGAGGTTCAAGGAAACAATTGCAAGAGAAAAGTACACAAAACCTTACAAGTAAACATGGTGTTGTTAAAAAGGATTATCACCCCTATGTTTAGCTTCCTGAATACTCATGACACGGAATGCTCCTGATGTCCCTTAGTAGAGACAGTGACCCTATTAAGAAGCTCATGCTACCTCCCCCAGTCAAGGCCTGTTCCCGTGGGTACAGATCAGCCTTATCAGGCAACTGATTAGAAGAGGGAGGAGGTGGTGGAGTCAGCCAAGCCAGGGCTAGTGTAAGTTGGTACAGTTGCCTTATTTAATATTATTTCATTGCTAAATAAACTGATCTAATGAATCAGCCCCACTGTAAAATGATGTAACAAGCCATAAATCTGTACTGGTAACCTTTGGTGTTCGGTATGAATGTTCACACTGTAACCCACATATTTATCATTGAGTGCGGGAAACCATGGGGTTGTAATGAAATACACACATGTTCCTTGGAGACTGAGAATCAGGGGATGAGGAAGGAAAAAACATGATCTTCATGCTCAAAAGATCAGGAAACGTCCTATGAGATAATTCAGAAAGCTTCTGGTTCCCAGTACAGAACAGGAAACGCCAAAGGTCCGATTCGGCCCTGAGAGGATATATGTTTAGGGGAAATTCCAAAACCTAGTCCTCCCGGGAACTCAGAAAGGAATCAGACTCAGAAGGTGGAGGCTTCATCAGCTGCTAAACTTATCTGGTTCTCCCAATCGTGAGGGCTTGAACACTTGATTGTAATACAGAAATCAGTTTCAGTGCTGGAGGAGAATTAAAAAATACTTTCACAGTGATGCATGTTCTTCTTTTAATTTGTAGAGTGTAACACTTGGATATCTTGGTATGGACCTGATAAACCGTGTGTGTTGAGAAGGCAATCTGGTTCATCATCACAATGGGTTCAAAGACTGCTAGGACATTTCTCTGGGCCCCCATCCTTTGCAAGCACGCCTCAAAATTTGGTATGTGCTTTATTTTGTATATGAGAGGAATGCTTAGGGTTTCAGATGGAATCCTTAGAAGAGCATAATTCTAAATAATAATAATTTTTAAAAACAATAATAGCTAATATTCATTGTACACTTACAATGTGCCAACCCCTGTGGCTGAGAAGTATTAACTCAGTGAATAATGCTCACTTCTTCCCAGAGCTCACTGCTGCTTAACAGGACATGGAGCAGACCTCTTGTTTATTGCCAGTCCTAAGAGATAGGGTGATGGCTACTGGGGATAGCTTTTGAACTTCCTCCGTGGCTTTTTTTTTTTTCTTTTGTACACACTGAAGGTTTGCCAAGGGTTGAACTGAAAACTATTGCAGCTGCATTTACCTCAAAATTGCCAAACAGGGCCACGGCTCCAGCCAGAACCATACTATTCCTCTTTTTTTTTTTTTTTTAATTTAAAGATGGAGTCTCACTCTGTCGCCCAGGCTGGAGTGAAGTGGAGTGATCTATCTCAGCTCACTGCAACCTCTGTCTCCCAGGTTCAATGATCCTCCTGTCTCAGCCTCCCTAGTAGCTAGGATTATAGGCATGTGCCACCACACCCAGCTAATTTTTTTTTTTTGTATTTTTAGTAGAGACAGAGTTTCACCATGTTGGCCAGGCTGGTCTTGAACTCCTGACCTCAAATGATCCACCTGCCTCGGCCTCCCAAGGTGCTGGGATTACAGGCGTGAGCCACCTCGCCTGGCCTGTATTATTCCTTTATAGTTCAACACGGCATGCTTAAATCACTCTCCTCCCTCCTATCTTCAAAGAATAGGCATTTTAGATAAGTACTTTTGTGATTAAACTGTACTCATGCAGCCTGGAAAAGAGTATGGGCCATCACAAGTGTATAAAGTCAGGGGTTCTGCAATAAGAATCTGACGTGTTAAAAGCAAGTTTCAGAGAATACCCCATCTAACAGATATTCCATAATGATATTTTAAGGAGGGGAGAAGAAGATGAACATTAATACTTTCGGATAATTTTTGAAAGGTCAATTCACTCTAATTCTTTTTCTGAGTTAGGACAATAAACAAGCATGCTTAGTATAATAGATCTGACATACCATTTCTCACTGTCTTTGTTATTAAAGTTTAAAAAAGTGTACATTTTTCAATTTTTATCTTTTTTAAATTTTGAGACAGGGTCTTGCTGTGATGCCCAGGCTGGAGTGTAGTAGCATGATCATAGCTCACTGCAGCCTCAACTTCCTGGGCTCAAGTGATCCTCCCACCTCAGCCTCCCGAGTAGCTGGTAATATAAGTGTGCACCACCATGCCCAGCTAATTTTTGTACTTTTTGTAGAGACAGGGTCTTGCCATGTTTCCCAAGCTGACTATAGCTCAAGCAATCCACCCGCCTTGGCCTCCCAAAGTGCTGGGATTACAGGTGTGAGCCACCACACCCAGCCTAGGGTATGTTTTAGAAGATTGGTATGTTTTATTGGTATTCCTATGGCTGGACTACATTGTGAGTATAAAACACAAATTAACATGCCATTTGAAATAAACTTGTAGCTGGGCACGGTGGCTCATGCCTATAATCCTAGCACTTTGGGAGGCTGAGGCAGGTGAATTGCCTGAGCTCAGGAGTTCAAGACCAGCCTGGGCAACACAGTGAAACTCTGTCTCTACTAAAATACACAAAATTAGTCGGCCATAGTGATGTGCGCCTGTCATCCCAGCCACTCTGGAAGCTGAGACAGGAGAATTGCTAGAACCTGGGAGGCGGAGGTTGCAGTGAGCTGAGATCATCCCACTGCACTCCAGCCTGGGCAACAGAGCGAGACTCCAAAAAAATAAAAACAGAGAGAGAGAGAGAAAGAAGAAAGAAAGAAAGAAAGAAAGAAAGAAAGAAAGAAAGAAAGAAAGAAAGAAAGAAAGAAAGAAAGAAAGAAAGGAAAGAAAGGAAAGAAAGAAAGAAAGAAAGAAAGAAAGAAAGAAAGAAAGAAAGAAAGAAAGAAAGAAAGAAAAGAAAAGAAAGAAAGAAAGAAATACAGACTTGTGCAGATACCTAGTTCATGAGAAAATTATCAAGTTTTCCTGAGTCATAAAGCAAGTCTCTGGGTAGATCTATGCTCCTTCTCACCCTACTGCAACCAACCACTGATCCCAACAGTTGGGCAAACTACTTCACGAATCCGGGAGAAAGATGACTCCACAGTGCTCAAGATGTCTGCTTTGACATTTGAAGTTCAAAACTCCCTGACTCTCGTCTCCGACTATAAAATCGAAATATGGACTTTGCAAGGTGCTGGGAGGATTATGCAATGTTTCTGCGTATACACAAATAACTTACACATGATATATACACAAAAATGTTTCATCCTCTCCCGTGTTCTAAACAGCACTGTGGCCTTTCTATGAACCATCTCCCAGCTTCTTGCTTTTCTTCCAGAGCCTGGTGATACCCCATTACTTAGGAGACCATGGCCTCACTCCAAGAACATATCTGAGCCCCGCTTTGTGGATCAAGACTTCAAATCTCAAATTCCCTCATTCCCACCTATAAATGTACCTACATAGCCATCAGGCCTTTCTTCTCAGAGGATCAGTGTTTCTGATTCCAGGACGTATATATTCCCCACTCGCTCTTATTTCTTTGAGTTGTCTCTCTCCATTGCTCTTTCTCTTTGCCTACGAATGAGCTCAAGTGTTCTCCACCTGAAGAAAAATCTTTGCGTCTTACCAACCTCTCTAAATCACTATATTCCTTCTCTCCTTCCTTGCTACCATCTGGGGCTAATTTTAGCTTCTGCATTGTTCTTGAATCCATCTGCTTCTCTTCACCTTCATTCCCAGGATCCCGGTCCAGGCTATCACTATCACCTGAACTCTTCTAATTTATTCCAAAATACAAATGTTACACCATCTAACACTAGCGGTTACTTAATTATTCTTAGACCCAAATCCTTATGAGAGAGAAGACCCAGCATGGCCTCCTGCCATGATTCCTTTTCTCACTGGATCCACATTCACGAGGTCAGCACCTGCTCTCCCTGTGACCTGGACTCTTCTGATCTCTGTCCCCCACCCCCACACCCCCGCTGACCACATCACTCCTATTCACCCCTCAGGGCTGTGCTTACAGCCTGGGGAGCCTTCTTTGACCCGCAGATCATGGCATGCTCCTGTGCTATGCACCGTGTTTCTCCCTGCAAAGTCTGACCCGGTTTGTGAGGATGTGCTTCCTTTGTGATCATTATTTGATCGGTTCCTCTCTCTCCCACGAGACCCTAACATCTATGAGTGCAAAACCAAAGTCATCTCTGCCCACATTTATGTCTACAACAAATGACACAGTGTCTGGCCCTTCTTAGGAACTCAGCAAACATTCACTCTTGTCAAATGTTAACCTCCCAGAAAGCAAAGTCTAGACTATCTGTCCCTACTCCCTAATTCCCATCCTCTGCCTATCACTAATAACCTTCTAATGGTCAACCCGGTGTGTTCTTTGAGTCCTATCCAACTTGAAGACACCATTCCCCCGGCTCCCCTCTTCTTACTCTTTCAATTCTGACCGCCCCCTACAAGTCTGCCCCAAGTCCTGACCTTCTTGCCCTTATCTTCCCATTCTATGACACCAATTTCTTTTTTTTTTTCTTTTTTTTTTTTGAGATGGAGTCTCGCTCTGTCGCCCAGGCTGGAGTGCAGTGGCACAATCTCGGCTCACCACAAGCTCCACCTCCCAGGCTCATGCCATTCGCCTGCCTCAGCCTCCTGAGTAGCTGGGACTACAGGCACCCGCCACCACGCCCAGCTAATTTTTTTGTATTTTTAGTAGAGACGGGGTTTCACCATGTTAGCCAGGATGGCCTCGATCTCCTGACCTCGTGATTCACCCGCCTCGGCCTCCCAAGGTGCTGGGATTACAGGTGTGAGCCACGGCGTCCAGCCAATTCTATGACACCAATTTCTTAACCTTTGGAAACCACTAAGAATCTGATCACAAGTTAAGGATGCACTCTATCATAGCATGCCAAATGGAAATGCACAGAAAATATTGCTTTTTTTTTCCCCCTCAGGCTGTTGTTGCTCTGTTGCCCAGGCTGGAGTTCAGTGGTGCAATCTCGGCTCATTACAACCTCCACCTCTTGAGTGCAAGCGATTCTTGTGCCTCAGCCTCCCGAGTAGCTGGGATTACAGGTGCACACCACTACACCCGGCTAATTTTTTTTGTTTTTAGTAGAGATGGGGTTTCACCATGTGGGCCAGGCTGGTCTCAGAGTCCCAACCTCAGGTGATCCACCCACCTCACCCTCCCAAAGTGCTGTGATTATAGGCATGAGCCACCGGGCCCAGCTGCTTCTAATTGCTGGTGGTTATGGAGCCCTGGACACCAGTCACCTAGGCCACAGCAGAGTCTAGTGAAGGACCTAATTGACTTGCACCATCACCCAGGCTGGTGCAGTGGCGCGATCTTGGCTCACTGCAGCCTGCGCCTCTCAACCATCATCCCCTTTAAGCTGCCACTTTTGTCTGCTAAATCTCCATTTCTGCGCTGACGTCTCTTGAGCTCAAGGCCTGATTTCCCATGCATATTTGCTCTCTCTTCCTAGATGTCTCACAAGCACGGTCAACAAAGAAACTTATTTATTTCCCCAAAGTTGCTGTTTTTCCACTGTCTCTAGCTTGAGCTGTTGCCCCGAGCTGGGTAGCTGCTTTTAAAGAGATCATCTTATTCAACCATGGAACCTCTATAAAGTCATCCAGGATCCTTCCCACAATGGAAAAACTTTATTTGCTCAATCTAATTTTCGCATGGTTTTTCAAAATGCACTCAACGTCTTTCCTGAGAACAAACCAATTCCGGAACAAAATAATTAATAATACTGACACACGTTGAAGAAAGGAACAAGGAAATCATTTGAACAGTTTCCCCCTCACCCGACTCCAACCTTCCCACCACCAGGAACAGACGAAATGTGCTAAGGGACCAGTGAAGAAGCTGATGGTGTCCTCAGCATGAAATAGAGAGGGAAAGAAATGCTGTTCATTCCACAAACATTCCAATGCCAGGAAGGCCCTCCTCCTGCATCTAGCCACTGTAATATCCCAATTATTATCCAGAACAGCAACCAGGCTGATTGGCCTCCTCTCCAACCTCATATTCTGTCAAACTAACATCCAGCTCTGTTCTAGTCATTCTACCAACCTGCCATTCTTCCCCCTTCTGTTTTGAGTTTTCAAATTCTTCCTTGCAGCCCAGAACAAATGACTCATAGATGGGGATTGTGTCACTGCCAACTGCCCCTCTCTATTTAAAAACAGAGCTCAAGTTCTACCTTTTCAACAACGCCTTCCCCATTTCAGTGATGTCAGCAAATGCTTACCAGGCAGTATTACGTGTGCTGTGTCCTGTGTGGAGCCTGAATGTACTAGAATAGAGAGGAGATCAAAAGATAAAAATAACGTGGCCTCTGGCATCAAGGTATTTCTAGTCCAGCAGAACAATTTTCTTTTTTAAAATAATAAAATGAAGTAAAGCTCTAGGCTGATAAAGACACAGGCTAATATTACAGTACAAGCTGAGGCAAAAAGTAATGTGTACTTTCTCTGAAACTGCATTTTATTTGTACTCCTGTGATTTTATGATTCTCCTACAGTAATCTATATCCACAGCTGGTTTGGAAACTTTCTGAGGGCAAGAACTGTATTTTACCTGTCTCTAGCAAAGCTTCAGGAATAAGCCTTAGAGAGGAAGAAAGCTACAGCAGAGAGCCCAGGGAGAGAGGCCAGAGGTCATCCTTACCATGATCCTACCACGGAACCAGTTTTTCTAAAGGCAGTTCCCCTCATCCTTATCACAAAATAGTAGCAAATCATAACGAAGCCTCAAATTAACCAGAATCTTTCTTCTTCAAGGAATGAATCATTTACACACCAAAGGACACGAAGTGGAATTATGTCCAATGACATACTCAGTTGCTTCGGTCTCCTAGAATTCTAATTTGATGTTGAGATTAAATACATCTTCCAAGATCTTAGAGTGGCAATTGGGAAATACAATTTAAGAAAAATGAATAAAAGTGTCTACGTCTAAACCCCACCTTTTCTAGCCCATTAAGGTGATGGTGATTTCAGGTCAAGAGCAAGGCCGTCTAGGTGAAGCTAAAAAGACGCAGCTGGGCTGCAGGGCCGCAGGGCCGTGGTGTTTAGCCAGCCGTTACAGTAGGTGGTTCACGGACAGCTGTGAGTCACACAGGACTGAAGTGGCAGCTCTTGACCAGTACTGTAGGCGCTAAGATCCGGTATTTGCTCTTAGACCGTGGGAGCAAAGACTAACAAGGAAAATACACCAGAACAGCTGGGAAATAAATTCCCTTCTGGCCTGCACAAAAAGGGCCTCTGCCAAGTCATTTTCCATCCTGGAGCCAGGGGAGGTCTAGGAAGGATATGTGCTTTTCTGTCCTTCAAATCCTTTAGCCTTCCCTCCAGTCTCACTTATCACTTCCCACCCCCTCCCCCCACCCTCTGCTAAAAATGATACTAGGCTTTGACTCTGTTTTGTAACACAAAGCTTGACAAAAATATATGAGCGGACAAGCAACTTTTAAAACGTCATTTTAGCATATTTCTTTTTCTTTTTTTTCTTTTTTTTTTTTTTTGAGATGGAGTCTCGCTCTATCGCCCAGGCTGGAGTGCAATGGCACGATCTTGGCTCACTGCAACCTCCGCCCTCCCTCGTGCAGAGGGAAGGGGTTCCGAGTGGATCTCCCGGTTCGTGGTGAGATGCGGTTGGTTTTATAGATGAACTTGAGAAGGTGGTGTCTGATTTACACAGGGCACAAAGGATTGGTGGGACCAGGTGAGCCATTCACATAGTGTGCAAAGAAGCTGGCCACCCCACCCTAATTTTTTTTTTTTTTTTTTTTTTTGAGACAGAGTCTTGCTTTGTCACCCAGGCTGGAATGCAGTGGCATGATCTCAGCTCACTGCAACCTCTGCCTCCCAGGTTCAATTTGATTCTTCTGCCTCAGCCTCCCGAGTTGCTGGGATTACAGGCATGCGCCACCATGCCCAGCTAATTTTGTATTTTTAGTAGAGACAGAGTTTCACCGTGTTGACCAGGCTGGTCTCGAACTCCTGATCTCAGGTAATCCACCTGCCTCAGCCTCCCAAAGTACTGAGATTATAGGTGTGAGCCACCACGCCCGGCCCCAGTCTCTTATTATGCATGTGGGGTCTCTATCTGGCCAGCACCATGTAGCCTGCTTCTTTACTACACACGTGGCAACAAAGAAAAGGGGAGAGAGCTTCTGTGTTGAACATACCTGGCTTCTGGGAAGCCCTTTTCTATTGGCACAGCTGCTGGCATTTACCTATGCAAGCTTCCAGCTTGCTTATCTATGTTTGCAGCTTGATTTTTCAGGCTGCTTTTTATTAGAAAAGAAATGATTTGTGGGCTGCTTTTTATTAAAAGAAAATTCCACTGAGGACTCTCTTACCCTCACTATCTGCCTAAGTAATTTCTTTTCAACACCTGTATCAATCTGTCTCCTTATCCAGATCCAGGAAAGGTGAACTCACAGGAAAAGGAGACTAAAGTTCTGATAGAGGAATTTTACCATAGGCTACCACCATTCTTTCCAGGGATAATGTGTGCAAGACTCATCTGCACAACAAGACAGCCTTTGCTCACCCATGCCTTTCCTCCCGGCGGCCCCCATGGCCTGTCGCCACCACGTGCCTGGAGCTCCAGGTATCTAGTCCTCTCTGTAGGGTATAAAAACTGCAGTCATCTGGCCCTTCTTTGAGTCTCATGTTTGTGTGGCTCCCTGTGCATGTTCACAGAATAAATGTGTGTGCCTTTGTCCTGTTAGCCTTCTATTGACAGTTCATTTTGTAGACTCAAATGATCAAAGCTTCAAAAATGGGGAAAGGAAATTCCCTTTGCTCCTACACCCCTCTCTTGGTTTCAAGAGAGCCATGAATAGCTTCACCAGGGAACGGTCAGTTCTCTTGGGAAACCACCCAGATTCCAGCTACAACCTTGTAGGATCAGAGTAAACCAGCCTTCAGAAGAATGCATGCCTCGGCCGGGCGCGGTGGCTCATGTCTGCAATCCTAGCACTTTAGGAGGCCAAGGAGGCGGATCACCTGAGGTCAGGAGATCAAGACCAGCCTGGCCAACATGGCAAAACCCTGTCTCTACTAAAAAAAAAAAAAAATTTAGCCGATACAAAAAAAATTAGCCGGGAGTAGTGGTACATGCCTGTAATCCCAGCTACTCGGGAGGCTGAGGCAGGAGAATTGCTTGAACGTGGGGGACAGAGGTTGCAGTGAGCCGAGATCATGCCACTGCACTCCAGCCTGTGGGATAGAGTAAGACTCTGTCTGCCCCCACCCAAAAAAAGAAGAAGAATGCGTGCCGCTTAGGACCTCCAGTTTAGCATTCAATGCTTAGTTAAGAGTAACTTTTGACCCAGGCAGTAATTTTCTTTAAGTGAGCTCAGTGATAAATGCATCTTCTGGATACAAGTATCAGGCAACATATCTTACTTTATTAACGTTAGTTTTGGGGGCACACACACTTTTTCAGTTTCAGTAGCACTTTGTCTGAGCTGGTTCTTCCTATGAGATGTTATCAACAACATGTACTGGGGTATTCCTATGTAAAGAATACTATTCTAGTGGGGAATATGCAAAACTCATAATCAAGTTGGGGGATGTATACAAACAATTTATGTATATACCTAAATAATGAACACACACTCTCTCACTCTCTCTTTGTTGTTGTTGTTGTTGTTTTTGAGACTGAGTCTTGCTCTATTGCCCAGGCTGGAGTGCAGTGGCTCAATCTCAGCTCACTGCAACCCCCACCCCCCAGGTTCAAGCGATTCTCCTGCCCCAGCCTCCCAAGTACCTGGGACTACAGGCGTGGGCCACCACGCCCAGCTAATTTTTGTATTTTTAGTAGAGACAGGGTTTTGCCATGTTGGCCAGGCTGGTCTCAAACTCCTGACCTCAGGTGATCCACCTACCTTGGTGCCCTGGCCTCCCAAAGTGCTGGGATTACAGGCATGAGCCTCTGCACCTGGCCTTTTTTTTTTTTTTTAAAGACAGAGTCTCATTATGTCGTCCAGGCTGGCCTCAAATTCCCACGCTCAAGCGATCCTCCCATCTTAACTTCGTAAGTATGAACACACTCTTATTTTTTTTGAGGTGGAGCCTTGCTCTGTCTCCCAGGCTGGAGTGCAGTGGTGCACTCTCGGCTCACTGCAACCTCCGCCTCCCAGGTTCCAGTGATTCTAGCAATTCTCCCACCTCAGCCTCCTGAGTAGCTGGGATTACAGGCAAGTGCCCCACGCCTGGCTAAATTTTCGTATTTTTTTTTTTTTAATAGAGATGGGGTTTCACCATGTTGGCCAGTCTGGTCTCGAACTCCTGACCTGAAGTGATCCGCCCACCTCAGCCTCCCAGAGTCCTGTGATTACAGGCGTAAGCCACCATGCCCAGCCAAACACACTCTTTTGATTATTTTTTTCCAGTTAGATCTGATCTGCTGGCAGCTTTCAGCATCAGCTTAGCCCTTTAGCTTTCTTCACTTTAGACATACCAAAATAAAGATTAGGACATTGACACAGGCAGAGTAGTGTAAAGCTACAGAAAGGAAAATACGAAATTAATAATATCTCACTTATCCAAGAATCACATATGTAGTTATCTTAGCTAATTGGAACTCTGTTGAGAAAAAGGGAAAGAAAACACAAAAAGATATTTCGGTAGTCAAATTAGAACTGACAAAGCTAATGCACCAAATATTACATACACAGAGAGGCAGACACAGGAGAATAAGTGATCATTGCTCGGAAGAGAAATGAAAGTTTTTTATTTAAAAAATAGTACATTGGCTGGATGCAGTAGCTCACGCCTGTAATTTCAGCCCTTTGGGAGGTCGAGATGGGTGGATAACTTGAGGTCAGGAGTTCAAGACCAGCCTGGCCAACATGGTGAAACCCCATCTCTACTAAAAATACAAAAATTAGCTGTGCGTGGTGGCGTGTGTCTGTAGTCCCAGCTACTAGGGACTACCTGTGTAAGAGCTTTGGAATTCACAAAGTGATTTTGTATATAGCATCTCATTGCATTCTCACAGGAATCCTATGAAAATGGCCAGACAACTTTGATAATGCTCATTTCACAAGTGAAGAAAACAAGGACTTAGAGAGGTAAATTGAAATCATGTGATTTCACACAACTAATAAGGTGAGTGCCCAGCCTGGAACCCAGATGTTTAGACTTCTGGTCTACCGCTCTCTCCATTAAATCACAACTTTGCTGTTTCATTTACATCCCAGGTTTCCCAGTCTCATTGGAACTGATCTCCTTCCTAATCAGTTCCTTTTCCTACTTTCTCCCTTTTCTAAGTTGTGAATAAACCGAAGGACTTGAGAAGTCATAACCTGGCGGTGAGAACACACGCAAATACAGAATTTGAAAATAGTTACAGAATAATACATACATGAATGAAAGGCGAGTTTGTGCTTAGTAGGTAAATTCCTAAAGGAACCAATCAATGTAATTCAAAATAAACCTAAGTAGGCCAGGTGCGGTGGCTCACGCCCGTAAACACAGCACTTTGGGAGGCCCAGGCTGGCAGATCACCTGAGGTCAGGAGTTCAAGACCAGCCTGGCCAACATGGTGAAACCCTGTCTCTACTAAAAATACAAAAAAAAAAAAAATTAGCTCGGCGTGGTGGCTCACGCCTGTAATCCCAGCTACTCAGGAGGCTAAGGCAGGAGAATTGCTCGAACCCAGGGGGATGGAGGTTGCAGTGAGCCAAAATCACGCCGCTGCACTCCAGCCTGGGTGACAGAACGGGGCTCCGTCTCACAAAATAAATTGAGTAAAATAAACCTAAATAAACACTAGGAACACTATTAAGCAATTAAGAACTTTCTAATGTAAATTTTGTTTATAATTTTGAAGGAAAGGGAGGGATAAAAAACGACAGGAATGAACAGTGCAACTTACTCTTTTTTATCTGGCCCAGAACGAAATGTACTTGTAAATACAAGGAGTACATGTTGTTTTTATTTAACCAATTAGTCACAGGTTAAATGAAGCAACTAAAAAAAAAAGTTTCTGCAGGAAGGGATCTACAGGATAGGTGCGGGTCATTGGAGAAATATAAATAAATGAATCCCAAAATACAGAGACTAGGAAAACAAAATCGTGTGGGGGTAAACCTGGCAACTTCACTGTTACTGTTACTTAAGAACTCCTCTCACGGAAAATGTGAAATCTCACAGTAATCTAATAGTAAATAAACGGCTCTGTGTAAAAAAAATAGCTGAACACCCAAAGGTTTGTCAAACCTATCTCCACGTTTCCGTTTGTTCCCAATATTCTCGGGTTCGCTGTGGTGCTAAGCCTTCCTAGGGTCGGTTGCCACAGCTGTAATTGTGCACACTTTAGGGAATAGGAGATGCTGCTGTCTGGGATTCCCAGGGTAAAGTCTGTTCAAGTTACCGGAAGGCCCCCTCGTCACTTTCTTGATGCGAGAAAAGTCTAGAATTCATTTTGTACAAGTCACCTCTGAGAGCGCAGCCAGATCTAAAGCATTTTTTCACTTGAACAAAGGAACAGCCATCTCCAAAGTCCAGTCCAACCTGAAATACCAGATTTCCTGCCCCATGCTTGCCCAGTGCCTTGTTTAACCCCTTCCTTCCCTCGAGTCCTCAGGAGTCTACCTTCAAACACCATCAAGGTTTTTTGAATTTAAAACATGTATATATGTGTATATCTATATATTTTAAATTCAAATAACCTATCTGTGTGTGTACACACACACACACACACACATTTTTTCACCTGTATGTATATATAAACATATACATAGCTTGAGTCCAGGAGTTTGAGGCTGCAGTGAGCCGTGACTGCACCACTGCACTCCAGCCTGAGTGACAGAGAAAGACTCTGTTTCAAAAATATATATATATATATATATATATATATATATACATACATAAAAAGACAAAAACTAACAGCTGTTGGCGAGGTTGCAGAGATAAGGGAATGCTTGTATGCTGTTGGTGTGAATGTAAATTAGTTCAGCCACCATGGAAAGCAGTTTGGAGATTTCTCAAAGAACTTAAAACAGAACTAACATTTGATTCAGCAATCCTGCTACTGGGTATATGCCCAAAGGAAAATAAATCATTCTACAAAAAAGACACATGCACTCGTATGTTCATTGCAGCACTATTCACGATAGCAAAGATCCAGAATCAACCTAGATGCCCATCAACAGTGGACTGGATACAGAAAATGTGGTACATATACACCATGGAACACTATGCAGCCATAAAAAGGAATGAAATCATGTCCTTTGAAGCAACATGGCTGCAGCGGGAGGCCATTTCCTAAGCAAATCAATGCAGGAACAGAACATCAAAGACTGCATGTTCTCATTTCTAGGTGGGAGCTAAATATTCAGCACACATGGACATAAAAATGGGAACAATAGACACGGGACTGCTAGAGGGAGGAGGAGGGGAGAGGAGCAAGGCTTTAAAAACTACCTCTCCAGTACTATGCACACTACCTGGGTCATGGGATCATTCGTACACCAAGCCTCAGCAACACACAATTTACCCAGGTAACAAACCTGACCATGTATCCCTTGAACCTAAAATAAAAGTTACATAATAATAATAATGTTTTCACTGTCTGGAGTTTAAGGTCTTGTGATTCTTCTTCATCATACTTGATACATGCAATTAAAACTTATTAGATATAAAAAGTTTTGGCTATTAAAAATCTTGTAATCAGGCCAGGCGCGGTGGCTCACACCTGTAATCCTAACACTTTGGGAGGCGGAGGCGGGAGATCACCTGAGGTCAGGAGTTGGAGACCAGCCTGGCCAACATGGTGAAACCCCATCTTTATAAGAATACAAAATTAGGGGCTGGGTGCGGTGGTTCACGGTTGTAATACCAGCACTTCGGGAGGCCGAGGCGAGTGGATCACAAGCTCAGGAGTTCAAGACCAGCCTGGCCAAGATGGTGAAACCCCATCTCTACTAAAAATACAAAAAAAAAAAAAAAAAGTGCCAGGCGCAGTGGCTTACGCTTGTAATCCCAGCACTTTGGGAGGCCGAGGTGGGTGGATCATGAGGTCAGGGGATCGAGACCATCCTGGCTAACATGGTGAAACCCCGTCTCTACTAAAAATACAAAAAATTAGCTGGGCATGGTGGCGGGCGCCTGTAGTCCCAGTTACTCGGGAGGTTGGGCGACAGAGCGAGATTGTCTCAAAAAAAAAAAAAAAAAATTAGCCGTGAGTGGTGGCGGGCGCCTGTAATTCCAGCCACTTGGAAGGCTGAGGCAGAGAATTGCTTGAACCCAGGAGACGGAGGTTGCAGTGAGCAGAGATCGCACCACTGCACTCGAGCCTGGGTGACACAGCGAGACTCGTCTCAAAAAAAAAAAAAAAAAAAAAAAAACCAATCTTGTAATCAGAAAAATAGTGGAATCTGAAGCATAAATCTTTTATTAAAAACCAATAAACTAAATAAATGCAAGTAAGAGGATGATACACCTACATTTTTCTTTTTTCTTTTTTTTTTTTTGGCCTATAAAGTTAGGAAAGATTTTTTAAAAAAAGATTAACACTCATTGATAGCAAAATATAGAGGAAATGAACACTCAAACACTGTTGGTCAGAGTGTAAATTAGTTTAACTTATTTGAAAGGTAAGCTAGCAATTGGTATCCAAAGATTCAATCATTTCCTTTGATCTGATCATTCTGTCTTGATCAATTTTTTCGAAGGAAAAAAATTAAAGATGTACAAAAAGTTTGGGGTGAAAAGTTGTTCGTTTCAGGATCATTTATAATGGTCAAAATTAGAATCACCCATGCACAGGAGAACTGAGAAAATAAACTGCAATTCCCTGATTGGTATGGTCACGGAACCAAGCATCAGAATTGGTTTTTTTGTGTGTGTGTGACACGGAGTCTCGCTCTTGTTGCCCATTCTGGAATGCAATGGCCTGATTCCGGCTCACAGCAACCTCTGCCTCCTGGGTTCAAGCGATTCTTCTCCTCAGCCTCCCGAGTAGCTGGGATTACAGACACACACCACCACGCCCGGCTAATTTTTGTATTTTTAGTAGAGACGGGGTTTCGCCATGTTGGTCAGGCTGGTCTCCTACTCTAACTTCAGGTGATCCACCGCCTCGGCCTCCCAAAGTGCTGGGATTACAGGCTTGAGCCACCACGCCCGACCAGAAATGTTCAATTATCACTTCTAGTTCTGCTAAGTACGTTAATATGAGGCAGGCAATGTAGGCGCTGGATTCTTCAGAAACAGAATATATTAGTTTAATAAACTGTAGGTAATCTACCAGTCAGTCAAGCCTCTGACTAAAATTACTAAACCCAAGAAGTACATTAAACTTTTCTGCCCAAGAATATAAAATTCCGGCCTGGCAAGGTGGCTCACGCCTGTAATCCCAACACTTTGGAAGGTCGAGGCAAGCAAATCACTTTAGTTCAGGAGTTTGTGACCAGCCTGGCCAACATGGTGAAACCCCATCTCTACTAAAAATACAAAAAATTAGCCGAGTGTGGTGGTGCACATGTGTAATCCTAGACGCATGGGGAGGCTGAGGCAGGAGAATCGCTTGAACCCAGGAGGAGGAGGTTGCATTGAGTTGAGATTGCACCACTGCACCCCAGCCTGGGTGACAGAACGAGACTCCATCTCAAAAAAGAAAAAGAATATAAAATTCCTTTGTTTGAAGTTTTTCATTTTCCTGAGGAAAAACACTATGGATAACTAGCAATTTATGACAACTGATTTTACATTATGCAATTATTTATTTCACAGACGAATATAGCAATAATTTAAATAAGATATTTTAAAAAGCATTTTCTCAAATAAAATCTATGCAATTTACATAGTGGCTTCCTCACGGGATGAATAAAGGGCTCAGTAAATATTATTTACTGTCACAGCCGAGAGCTTTACATATATTGATTCACTAAATCTTCAGCCCTATGAAGTGGGCCCTATTATTATCCCCATTTGACAGACAGCACGCTGAAGTACAGGCAGCTTAAGTAATTTCCCCATATAACCCAGATAGGAAATGCCAGAGGCAGAACCGGAATCCAGGCAGTCAGCCTTCAGAGCCAGAGGCCTCAACTACTGTGCAACCCTGTTTTTAAAATGCAATAATTAGATACAAATATCATAATTAAAACTCATGTAACCTAGATTAATATTTAGAATGCATTGGGATTTTGGTTCATGAGAAAGCAGAAGAGGGGCCATGCGTGTTGGCTCACGCCTGTAATCCCAGCACTTTGGGAGGCCGAGGCTGGCCAGATCACTTGAGGCCATGAGTTTGAAACCAGCCTGGCCAACATGGTAAAACACCGTCTCTACTAAAAATACAAAAATTATGTGGGCATAGTGGTGCACATCTGTATCCCAGCTACTCAGGAGGCTGAAGCAGAATCACTTGAGCCTGGGAGGTGGAGATTGCAGTGAGCCAAGATCGAGCCACTGCACTCCAGCCTAGGCAACAGAGTGAGACTCTGTCTCAAAAAAAAAAAAAAAAAAAAATTAGCCGGGCATGGTGGTGCATGCCTGTAAACTCAGCTACTCGGGAGGCTGAGGCAGGAGAAGCTCTTGAACCTGGGAGGCAGAGTTTGCAGTGAGCTGAGATTGCACCACTGCACTCCAACCTGGGCAGCAGAGAGAAACTCCATTTCAAAAAAAGAAGAAGAAGAAGAAGAAGAAGAAGCAGGAGAGGGAGGAAAGAGATGATCAAGGAAGGCTTATCCAGGAGGTGATGATGCGAAGGCATCCACGGAGGTCCCAGGTCGGGGAGGCAGGCTGGTGAAGAACATTCTAGGCCAAGAGTAAAGTTTAACTGAAAGGACAGACCATGGTTTGTCCCTGAGGCTAGAACACCTGCAAATGCAGAAGGAACGATGGGTAACGATTAAGAGGCAAGAGATCTGTGTCTGACCTTGCCTTTATTTTGTGCCTGCGTCTTATGTTGTCTTTTGTTTTATTCTGTGAGAAATGAAGATGGGAGGATTTTAAGTGGCAGCGTGACATGATCAGGTATTGTTTTCAAAACGACCATCACCCAGGTGGCGGTGTGAAAGATGGGTTGCAGAATGGAAGATCTTGGAATCAAGAAGACCAGTTAAAAGGCAAGAGATATAGCAGCTGCAGGCAGCTGGACTGCAGGGAAGGGATGGATGAAGAGTCATTTAGCAGCCGGAACTCAAGGCTTTGATCCCCAATTAGATCTGAGGGATTAAAAGAACAGTAACAGGCCTGGCGGGGTGGCTCACACCTGTAATCCCAGCACTTTGGGAGGTTGAAGCAGGTGGATCACCTGAGGTCGGGAGTTTGAGACCAGCCTGACCAACATGGAGAAACCCCATCTCTACTAAAAATACAAAATTAGCCAGGCGTGGTGGTGCATGCCTGTAATCCCAGCTACTTGGGAGGCTCAGGCAGGAGAATCGCTTGAACCCAGGAGGCGAAGATTGCTGTGAGCTGAGATCGCACCATTGCACTCCAGCCTCCAGCCTGGGCAACGAGAGTGAAACTCCATCTCAAAAAAAAAAAAAAAGAACAGTAACAGTGTGACAGAGATAATTGACTAAAGAAAAACTAGAAACTAGTTACACACATACACATATATTTTAGAGGTATCATGGTGATATGGTTTGGCTGTGTCCCCACCCAAATCTCATCTTGAATTCCCATGTGTTGTGGGAAGGACTCAGTGGGAGGTAACTGAATCATGGGGCAAGTCTTTCCCATGCTGTTCTGGTAGTAGTGAATAAGTCTCACGAGATCTGATGGTTTTCAAAAGAGGAGTTCCCCTGCACAAGCTCTCTCTCTTTGCCTGTGGACATCCATGTAAGACGTGACTTGCTCCTCCTTGGCTTTCACCATGATTGTGGGGCTTCCCCAGCTGTGTGGAACTATAAGTCCAGTTAAACCTCTCTCTTTTGTAAATTGTCCGGTCTCAGGTATGTCTTTATCAGCAGTGTGAAAATGGACTAATACACACAGTAAGTAAACTACTTTTTGTAAGACCACTTAGGTTCCTAAGAGGGGAGTCTATTTGTTTCCCTCCTGACGTTCCCTTTCCTTATAATAACATCCTGAACCACAATTATTCTGATTTCTCTATTAATTACTAGGTCACCTCAAAGGAAGCAAAATATGAAAAGCAGAGAATTTGCTTCTCCAGAATTACGCCTTTGCATAATCATCAAAATCGAATCATGTCGAAGAACTCATATTGAATGTAGGCAATTCTTGAATCTTGTTTTTTGTTTGTTTGTTTTGTTTTGTTTTTTGAGATGGAGTGTCACTCTGTCACCCAGGCTGGAGTGCAGTGGTGCGATCTCAGCTCACTGCAACCTCTGCCTCTTGGGCTCAAGCAATTCCCCGGCCTCAGCCTCCTGAGGAGCTCGAATTACAGGCGCCCACCACCACAACCAGCTAAGTTTTGTATTTTTAGTAGAGATGGGGTTTCATCTTGTTGGCCAGGCTGGTCTCAAGCTCCAGACCTCAAGTGATCCACCCGCCTCAGCCTCCCAAAGTGCCGGGATTACAAGGCGTGAGCCACTGTGCCTGGCCTGGAATCTTGTTTTTTAAAACACTTTTTTAAAAAAGGTTTTTCAAATATAGATCTGATATTCTGATTTAGAAATGTAAATACCAGCCATAAATTCAGTTATGTTTTACGTATAAAAAAATTCTAAAACAGCAACTCAAAGTACTGTTTAAAAAGTTCTAAATGACTTTTTTAGCTGTACCTGCATCCTTAAAGTAGTCAATTCGGTTTTAAAAAATACAGTACATTTAAAGGAATACGATTATAAATTTATGTTCTGAGGATAATTCAACAACCAAGTTAAGTATCTTAGTAGGTAAATGTTCCTTTATTAAATGTACCTTTATCTTATATAAACTGCAATTGAATTCTAATTCAGGATCGCAAATTGTTTGAATAATGTTCAAAGCTGATTAAATTATGAACTAATTGGCCGGGTATGGTGGCTCAGCCTGTAATCCCAGCACTTTGGGAGTCAGAGTCAGGCGGATCACTTGAGGTCAGGAGTTCGAGACCAGCCTGGCCAACATAGCAAAACCCTGTCTCTACTAAAAATACAAAATTTAGCTGGGTGTGGTGGCGGGCACTGGTAGTCCCAGCTACTCAGGAGGCAGAGGCAACGAGTAACTTGAACCCCCAAGGCGGAGATTGCAGTGAGCAGAGATTGCGCCACTGCACTCCAGCCTGGGTGACAGAGCAAGACTCTGTCTAAAAAATAAAAAATATGACCTAATAAGCATGTTTTTCAATTAAACAATAAAAGCCTTTGAAAACTACTAAAGCACTAAAATAATAATAATAATAAAATTTAAAAATTAGCCTTAAAGAACCAGAAAGCAGCCTCTGAAAACCCCATCCTGGTCACAGTGCTGACAGCACTCCAGAGAGTCCCGAAGCAAATCTGCTGTCCTCAAAGACAGGACGCAGATCTCTCCTAAAGCTGCAGGTCCCGACCTCCCTGGAGATCAGGCTGAATTACAGCCTAATTAAAGCCAAAGAAGAAGGCTTTGTCTCTGTCTTCTCTCAAGAGATGGAAAAGAAAAGCTGGAATTGCAATTTGCAGGATAGCCTAGCCCAAGCTGTAACTCCCGCACCACCCTCTGAAGTAAAAGCTAAGTATCTAAAGGAAAGGCTTTGATGGAAATATAAGACCCTGAAACAATGCCAAAGAAAGCTGTTTTAGAAAAATGACAGAGTACACATATCCTGTAAATCCAGTAACATTCCCTTTTAGCAATAATTGGTGTCACCAAGCAATAATGGGAGTAAGCAAAAGCACACAGGCTTCCAAGTCAGACAGACTGCCACCATTTAGTAGCTGTGTGACCTTGGGCCAGTTGCCTAACCTCTCTGACACCTCATTTTCTTCATCTGCAAAATGGTGATAATTATACCTACTTTTAAGAGATTACGGTATAAAGGTTAAATGAAATAATATATGTAAATGCACAATGCCTGGCACACAATAACCTCCAATAAACAGTCACTACAATCATTTGCCTGAAGATTCTTTGTTGGCTTTGCATTTCTAATAAATAAATAAATGTTTTGAGCCTTTCTTTTTTCCTTTTACCACCAAGTGAGGCAGAGCTGACTCTGCTTTCTGTCCAACCCTACATTTCTTTTTTTTTTTTTTTGAGACAGGCTGGAATGCAGTGGCACCCTCATGTCTCCCTGCAGCCATGACTTCCTGGGCTCAAGCAATCCTCCCGCCTCTGCCTCCCAAGTAGCTGGGATCACAGGCGTCAGCCACCATGCCCCACCAATTTTTGTATTTTTTTGTAGAGATAGTTGCCTTGGCTCCTATCTCATCTCTTGATTTGAATCAAGGCAAAAACAGAAGCAAAAATCCTTGAGTGCCAACTCATGGGTCCTGAATACAAACAAGAAGGTGAGACTTCCACAGATGAAGCAACTAGAATGAGGTTTTAAAAATGTATCTCTGAGCTAGGCACAGTGGCTCATGCCTGTAATCCCAGCACTTTGGGAGGCTAAGACACGAGGATCACTTGAGCCCACAAGTTGGAGACCAACCTGGGCAACGTAGTGAGACCCTGTTTCTAAAAAAAAAAAAAAAAAAAAAAAAAAGCTAGGCAAGGTGGCACACGCCTGTAGTCCCAGCACTTTGGGTGGCTCAGGAGGGAGGGTCACTTGAGGACAAGAGTTTGAGACCAGCCTGAGCAACATAGCGAGACCCCATCTCTATGAAATAAAAAACAGAATAAAATAAATAAATCATAAATAAAAACTGTGTGGTCCAGGCTGGGTGCAGTGGCTCACACCTGTAATCCCAGCACTTTGGGTGGCCAAGGCGGGTGGATCACTTGAGGCCAGTAGTTCAAGACCAGCATGGCCAACATGGGGAAACCTTGTCTCTACTAAAAATACAAAAAAATTAGCCAGTCGCGTGCCTGTAATCCCAACTACTCGAGAGGCTGAGGCAGGAGAATCACTTGAACCCAGGAGGCGGGAGGCAGAGATTGCAGTGAGCCAAGATGGCGCCACTGTACTCCAGCCTGGGCCACAGAGTGAGACTCCGTCTCAAAAAAAACAATAATAAAGCTGTATAGTCCAGTCCTAGATTATGTGATGTAGACTGAAATACTACGGTGATTCACAAGTGGAAAAGTGTGATATGGGTTAGAGAAGTGACTTGCAAACTGTCTGTGATAAAGGGTCACTTCTTTTGTTTCACTTTCTTTGGTTTGGTTTTATTTTGTTTTGTTTTAATTTCCACCCCTTCAGGAACCAAAAATCAGTCCTATTGCCCATGACTTTAACACACCTCATGCAGCATGCAACTCATCACAAGTTCAACAGCATCCAAAGGGGTCCATGCCCCGTCAAGACTAATTCCCTAATCACATGCTTGGGTGTTGGGGGCAAATGCTAAATTGCTAAAAAGTCTCTTACTCTTATGTACTTTCGAATTCTGTGCTCCTCTTGTCACAAACCGTAACAAGCAGATTTTGAACTAGTTCTAAACTAGTAGTTCACAAACTATGCTGTGAGTTTGTCCTGATCTGGATGTAAAGGGTAGGATTTTGGTTCTCGGAGGAGCATCCCAGAAGGAGCAGTGAAAGACAAAGCCAGGTTCTAGAGGCTGGAAGAAACCCTGCATGTACTTGGGATCATTATTTTTATCACAGCTCAGTACAAATCAGTAGAATTTGGGGTGGGGTATAAGATACAGCAAGAACCTCTATATTTCATAAAATGAGGGGAAAATTAATTCAGTAAGAATCCCAAAAACAACAAAAAGAAGAAACATACATGAAGGTGTTTCCAAACCACCACCTACCTCAGTGGCTTAGCAGCAGCAGCAGCAGCTGAGGAGTAGAACCCAGAAGTACATTCTCATGGAGGAAAGTCAACACTTCATGTTTGTACATCCATCTCAGGAATCCTCTTAGTCATTGAAGGAAAGCAGACAGGAGTGAGTCCAAGGTTTTGGTCAAACCCTGCCTGGCATGAACTAATGAGCTCAGGCCCAGGCCACACTGCCTGGGTTCAGATCCTGACTCATCCATTTCCTAGCTGTACAGCCTGGGGCAAGTTGCTTGACCTCTCTTTGCTTCTGTTTCCTCAGCCATAAAGTGGGAACTACCGTTCATCAAAGAGTAGCTGTGAGGACTGAAGGAGGAGGCAACACCTGTAAGTCCTTTAGAACAAAGCCTATTACATTGGAAGGGTTCGTTTTTTTTGTTTTGTTTTGTTTTTTTGTTTTTCTGAGACGGAGTCTCACTCTGTTGCCTAGGCTGGGGTGCAGTGGCACAATCTAGGCTCACTGCAGCATCTGCCTCCTGGGTTCAAGCGATTCTCCTGCCTCAGCCTCCCACGCAGCTGGGATTACAGGCGAGCACCACCACACCAGGCTAATTTTTGTATTTTTAGTAGAGACAGCGTTTCACCATGTTGTCCAGGCTGGTCTGGAACTCCTGACCTCAGGTGATCTGCCCATCTTGGCCTCCCAAAGTGCTGGGATTACAGGCGTGAGCCACCACGCCCTGCCATTATTATTATTGAGACAGGGTCTTGCTCTGTCATCCAGGCTGGAGTGCAGTGGTGCGATCGTGGCTTACTGCAGCCTAGGCTTCCCAGGCTCGAGTGATCCTCCCAGCTCAGCCTCCTGAGTAGCTGGAACCACAGACACACACCACCATGCCTGGCTAATTTTTTTGGTTTTTGTAGAGACAGGGTTTTGTTATGTTGCCCAAGTTGATTTTTTTTTTTTTTTTTGAAACAGAATCTTGCTCTTTTGAGTTGCCCAGGCTGGAGTGCAATGGCGCCAGTTTGGCTCACTGCAACCTCCACCTTCTGGGTTCAAGCAATTCTCCTGCCTCAGCCTCCCAAGCAGCTGGGATTACAGGCGCCCACCACCAAGCCCGGCTAATTTTTTATACTCTTAGTAGAGACAGGGTTTCGCCATGTTGGCCAAGCTGGTCTCAAACTCCTGACCTCAGGTGATCCACTCACCTGGGCCTCCCAAAGCGCTGGGATTACAGGCATGAGCCACTGCACCTGGCCCCAGGTTGATCTTGAATTCCTGGGCTCAAGTGATCCTCCAGCCTCGACCTCCCAAAGCGTTGGGATTGCAGGTGTGAGCCACTACGCTCAGCCAGCTATTACTAGTACTGCTATTTTTATTAGGCTTTTTTCTTCTTGCAGGTTCATTCCCAAGACCAATTTTAGAAGTATTTAAGAAGTCCTAGTCTAATTCAGCAGCTCAGATGATGAACCCCTGATATTCAAAAGCCCTAAGTCTGAACAGAGCCTCTAGGAATTATTCTTTCATTGGCCCCCTTCTCCCAGTTAGTTGCTACTCACATCCTTCAAAGCCCTGATCAAATCTCACCTTCTCAAGTAAGCTGTATTAATTAGAAATTGCGTATAACTGCACGGAATAGAAACCCATCTACTCGGCCAGGGGCAGGGTCTCACACTTGTAATCCCAACACTTCGGGAGGTTGAGGTAGGATTGTCTGAAGCCAGGAGTTTGAGACCAGCCTGAGCAACAAAGCAAGACCCCTGTCTCTACAAAGAAAATAATAATAATAATAATAAAAGAAACCCATCTACTGTGGCAGAATGCAAAAGGAGCACATTGTCATCACTTAACAAGAAGTCAGGATAGAAAGACCAGGTCTGGGCCAGGCGTGGTGGCTCACACCTCTTAGTACTTTGGCAGGCCAAGGTGGGAGGATCGCTTGAGCTCAGGAGTTCAAGAGCAACCCGAGCAACATAGTGAGACCCTATCTCTACAAAAAGAAATTTAAAAATTAGCCAGGCATGGTGGCACATGCCTGTGGTCCCAGCTACTCAGAAGGCTGAGGTGGAAGGATCGCCTGACCCTGGGAAGTCAAGGCTGCAGTGAGCTGTGATTGCACCACTGCACTTCAGCCTGGGTGACAGAACAAGACCCTGTCTCAATAAAAGAAAAAAGAAAGAAAGAAAGAAAGAACCGTTTATATGCCTTATAAGGTTAACGTTATGAAGAATATGTCAAAAGGAAACCAAGAAGCAATGGGACAATACGTTGGGTAAGAGCTTGATACATGTGGTGACAGAAATACCAGAACCTTAGTATTCACATGGGATCGACTTCAGGGTCATGAGAACAGAAAAATGTCAAATAGGGGAATCCCAGGAATACGAACTGTGTTATTTGGTAATAAACATGGGAGATGGAGATAATAAGATGAGAGGTGGGGACATATTTATTTGGTTGTGGTTGTCTTTTTCTTTTCTTCTCCTGGTTCTCTCTTCCAAGTAAAAGAGGGACATGTTTATATAAAGTGAATTAAACTACTCAGGGAAACTCACTGACCAATACAAGCTTTTTTTTTTTTTTTTTTTTTTCAGACAGTTTCTCTCTTGTTTCCCAGGCTGGAGCGCAATGGCACAGTCTCGGCTCACTGCACCTTCCGCCTCCCGGGTTCAAGTGATTCTCCTGCCTCAGCCTCCTGAGTAGCTGGGATTACAGGAGCCTATCACCACACCTGGCTAATTTTTATATTTTTAGTAGAGATGGGGTTTCACTATGTTGGCCAGGCTCGTCTGGGACTCCTGACCTCAGGTGATCCGCCCACCTCGGCCTCCCAAAGTGCTGGGATTACAGGCGTGAGCTACCATGCCCGGCCAAGATGTTTATCTCTGTTCACTTACTTAACAAACACTTGTTGGAGCCTGCTGAGTCCTAGGTGCTGTAGTAGGTCCTGGGAGTACACGGTAATCAAACAAACTTGGTCTCGACCCACGTGGCACTGATATGCCAGTTGGGGTGCTAGGGCAAGTCAATAAAGAAGTAAACAATCTCTCCTCCCACCGCCCAAGATGCCAAAAAGAAAGAAGCCCAGGGGGAAGAAGGTGGCTCACGCCCCTGCTGTCATGAAGAAGCAGAAAGCCAAGAAAGTGGTGAATCCCCTGTTTAAGAAAAGGCCAGGCCAGGCACAGTAGCTCATGCCTGTAATCCCAGCACTTTGGGAGGCCAAGGTGGGCGGATTACCTGAGGTTGGGAGTTCGAGACCAACCTGACCAACATGGAGAAACCCCGACTCTACTAAAAATACAAAATTAGCTGGGCGTGGTGGCACATGCCTGTAATCCCAGCTACTTGGGAGGCTGAGGCAGGAGAATCACTTGAACCTGGGAAGCGGAGGTTGCCATGAGCCAAGATCGCACCATTGCACTCCAGCCTGAGCAACAAGAACAAAACTGTCTCAAAAAAAAAAAAAAAGAAAAGAAAGAAAGAAAAGAAAAGCCTAAGAATTTTGGCATTGGACAGGACAACCAGCCCAAAAGGGACCTCACCGGCTTTGTGAAATGGCCCCACTGTATCAGGCTGCAGTGGCAGAGAGCCATCCTCTATAAGAGGCTGAAAGCGCCTCCTGTAATGAACCCGTTCACCCAAGCCCTGGACCACCAAACAGCTACTCAGCTGCTTAAGCTGGCCCACAAGTACAGACCAGAGACAAAGCAAGAGAAGAAGCAGAGGCTGTTGGCTCTGGGCTGAGAAGAAAGCTGCCAGCAAAGGGGACGTCCCACTAAGAGACCACCGGTCCTTCAACGTCCTTCAAGCAGGAGTTAACACCGTCACCACCTTGGTGGAGAACAAAAAGGCTCAGCTGGTGATCACTGCATACAACGTGGATCCCATCGAGCTGTTGTCTTCCTGCCTGCCCTGTGTCGTAAAATGGGGGTCCCTTACTGCACTATCGAGGGGAAGGCAAGACTGGGATGTCTAGTCTACAGGAAGACCTGCACCTCTGTTGCCTTCGCATGGGTTAACTCAGAAGACAAAGGAGCTTTGGCTAAGCTGGTGGAAGCTCTCAGGACCAATTACAAAGAGAGACACGATGAGATCTGCTGTCACTGGGGAGGCAATGTCCTGGCTTCCAAGCCTGTGGCCCGCATTGCCAATCTCAGAAAGGCAAAGGCTACAGAACTTGCCACCAAGCTGGATTAAATGTACACTGTTGAGTTTTCAGTACATAAAAATAATTAAAATAATACAGATTTTCCTTCAAAAAAAAAAAGATGTAAACAAATATACTGCTGTAAAAAGCACAATGAGAAGGCACCCATGCCCATGAGAACAGCCACGGAAAGAACACTGGCACTCTAGAGAACAGAAAGAGAAAAGGCACAAGGCAGCAAGGACAGGTGTGTTCCAGGAATGTGACAAGACCAGGTGGCCAGCAAATCACAATCAAGGGGACAGTGGCTCGACAGGGTCCACCTTTCTGAATGCATCTCCTAGCACTGGCCCTCACTCTAAGGCCAGCCTTGCTCCACTGGAACAAGCGAAGCACTCTCTTGCCTCAGGCCCTTCGCATGGCCTCAAACACTCTTCCCCTGTGTCTTCTCATTTTTCACCCCGATTCAGATCTCTGCTCAATAGCCCCATATCAGTGATCATCCCATCTAAAATAGCCCCTTTACAGGCCAGGCACAGCACCTCACGCCTGTAATCCCAGCACTGTTGGGAGGCCAAGGCAGAAGGATCACCTGAGGTCCAGGAGTTCAAGACCAGCCTAGCCAACATGGTGAAACTCCATCTGTACTAAAAATACAAAAATTAGCCAGGCATGGTGGCGCGTGCCCGTAATCCCAGCTACCTGGGAGGCTGAGGCAGGAGAATCACTGGAACCTGGGAGGCAAAGCCTGCAGTGAGCCGAGATCGTGCCACTGCACTCCAGTCTGGGTGACAGAGCGAGACTCCATCTCAAAAAAGTAAAATAGCCCATTTAGCCCCACTCTGTCTTCTAACTTTACTGTACCTTTTTCCCTTAATCATTTGTCTACTTATTGTCTTGTATATAAATAGATACATTATCTGTCTCTAGAATGTAAATGCCCTAACAGCAGGAACTTCGTTTGCTCATTGATGTAGCTCAGTACCCAGAAAAGCACCTGGAACAGAATAGGCTTTTAATACGTATTTGTGGAATGCATAAATGCATTACAAGTGTAAGAGCAAGCCAGAAAGAACAGAAGATACATAGAACAGTAAAATTGCCACGTCTTCTCTGGGTTCATGAGTCATCACAAATACGTTACGTCAAATTACTTGAGGATATGAAAGAAAATAGATAACTTCAAAAGCGATGCCTTTCAATATAGAAAAAAAAAAAAACACCAGGCCAGGTGTGGTGGTGCACGCCCGTAATCCCAGCACTTTGGGAGGCTGAGGGGGTTAGATCACTTGAGCCCAGGAGTTCGAGACCAGCCTGGAAAACACAGTGAGACCTCGTCTCTAAAAAAAATTTTTTTAATTAGCTGGGCATGGTGGTGCACGCCTGTAGTCCCAGCTACTAGGGAGGCTGAGGTGGGAGGATTGCCTGATCTGAGGAAGTCAAGACTGCAGTGAGCCATGATGACACCACTGCACTCCAGCCTGGGTGACAGGGAGACCATGTCTCAAAAAAAAAAAAAAAAAAAAAAAAGAAGAAGAAGAAAAGAAAAAGAGGTCGGGCACAGTGGCTCACACCTGTAATCCCAGCACTTTGGGAGGCCGAGGCGGGTGGATCACTTGAGGTCCGGAGTTCGAGACCAACCTGGCAACATGGCGAAACCCCATCTCTACTAAAAATACAAAAATTAGCCAGGTGTGATAGCAGGCGCCTGTAGTCCCAGCTACTCCAGAGGGTGAAGCATGAGAATCTCTTCAGTCTGGGAGGCGGAGGTTGCAGTGAGCCAAGATCATGCCACTGCACTCCAGCCTGGGCAACAGAGCAAGACTCCATCTCAAAAAAAAAAGGAAAAGAAAATACGCCCTGCTAAACCTGTAAATAATTTTTAATTGTACCCCAACAAAAGCTGAAAATGGCAAAATGGATGCCAAGAGCAAAGGATTAACTGTGCTTAATATATAGCAAATCCCTCTCCTGCAAATTAAACAAATAGATTATAACAAGGCAAGAGATATTCAAGACTTAGAGAATGAATCCAAGAAATCCATTTGTGCTAAACAAATGTACCAGGGTAATCAGGAAAGATTAGCAATGTGGAAACTAGGCTGGAATGCAATGGTGTGATCTTGGCTGATTGCAACCTCCACCTCCTGGGTTCAAGCGATTCTCCTGCCTCAGCCTCCTGAGTTCAAGCGATTCTCCTGCCTCAGCCTCCTGAGTAGCTGGGACTACAGGCACCCACAACTACACCCAGCTGATTTTTATATTTTTAGTAGAGATGGGATTTCGCCATGTTGGCCAGGCTGGTCTCGAACTCCTGATCTCAAGTGATCCGCCGGCCTCAGCCTCCCAAAGTGCTGGGAGATTACAGGCATGAGCCACTGCACCCGGCCAGTAAAAGTAACTTTTCTAAAATTAAAATTAAAATTTTCTCAATGAAATCCTAGTATCATTATTAGGCTGCATAGGAATTTTCTCAGGAACACTCTTAGAAACAAGAACAAAAGAAAACAACAGAAACCAAGGCTCTAAACATTCATACATCCATTTCTTAAGTTTTCAAACCAAAACTTAAAAAGGAAACCCAGAAAACATGTCCAAATAAAAGTGATTTGACCTCATGAGCTAAGAGAAAGGTTACTAGTCCCACAGCTACAGTGTACCAAGCTCACATTTCTCAAAGGTGAATGGAGATGATTTTCAGAACTAGAAAGGTGAAATAATCAGTAAAGACGAGCGACTACAGGCCAGGCACGATGGCTCACACCTGTAGTTCCAGCATTTTGGGAGGCTGAGGCGGATGAATTGCTTGAGCTCAGGAGTTCGAGACTAGCCTGGGCAACATGGCAAAATGCAAAATGTCATCTCTACCAAAAATACAAAAATTAGTTGGGTATGGTGGCACGCCAGCGGTCACAGCTACTTTGGAGGCTAAGGTGGGAGGATTACTTGAGCGCAAGAAGCTGAGATCACGTCACTGCACTCCAGCCTGAGCAACGGAGTGAGATTCTGCCAAGAAAAAAAAATAAGAAAGACTAGTGAGTACAAATTTCATGTTGTAGAAACGTAAAAATAAAAGAGAGAGAACAGAAAAAAATCAATATACACTAGTGACAGCTTTGATCACAATCAGAATAAAATTGGCAGCTTAAAGTATGTGAAAGCAGACAGATAAGTAGATCAACTCAATAAAAAGCAAAACCAGTAACAGCAAGTTATCAATCAGTAAACAGTGTAAAAACTATAAAACGTGTAGAATTTCAAAAAGAAGGTTAGACTACTAAACCACAATTTGGAGGAGAAAGAGGATTAGAATGAACCAAATTTATCTTTCCTGGAAGGAAGATCAAGGTTTAGGTAAGTGAAATAAATTAAAAGTAGAAATATTGAAAAGCAGACATAAAAGTCAAAATAACCACCCAATTTACATTCTTAAAGCAGCCCTAAGACATTCACTGAAAGAAACACTGTGAATTAAAAGAAGCAAAGACTGGCAATAAAGTGATAAGGAAATTGACGATGCTCCAATTACCTTCATTCTTGCATTGACTAAACACGTATTTATTGGGCACCTCTGTACCCCAGGCACCGTTCTAGGCCCTGGGGATGTAATGATCAGATGCAAGACGAAGTTCCTGCTCTCAAGGTCCTTTCTGGGGAAAACAACACCAAACAAACAGACATAAGATCAGGATGAAGTGTAAGCAGATGAGAGTTTCTATTTTAGACAGGGTGGTCAGAAGAGGCTTCTTTGAAGAAGGAAGTTTTAAGCAGATTACTGAAGGGCCTAAGTAAGCCATGAGAAGCTGGAGGCAAAGAGACCAGCAAATACTAAGGTCCCAAGGCAGAAAATACCTTTTTTTTTTTTTTTTTTTTTTTTTGAGATGGAGTCCCACTCTGTTCTGTTACCCAGGCTGGAGTGCAGTGGTGCAATCTTGGTTCGCTGCAACCTCTGCCTTCCGGGTTCAAGCAATTCTCCTGCCTCAGCCTCCCGAGTAGCTAAGACTGCAGGTGCATGACACCACGCCCGGCTAATTTTTTGTAGTTTTGGTAGAGACGGGATTTCACCATGTTGGCCAGGCTGGTCTCGAACTCCTGACCTCAGGTGATCTTCCTGTCTCGACCTCCCAAAGTGCTGGAATTACAGTGCCCGGCCAGAAAATATCTTTTATAAAAACCACAAGAAGATACCTCAAGGAAACTTAAAAAGAATTCATTATGTATGCAGATATGGGGGATCTTCTGGGGTGATATGTTCTCCAACCAGATTGTGATGATATTTGCACAACTTTACAGGTTTATTTAAAAATCTTTGAATTGTGGATTTAAAACAAGTGGATCTCATGGTATGTAAATTATGCCTCCATGAAACTACTTAAAGCACTTTTTTGGGCTGGGTGCTGTGGCTCATGCCTGTAATCCCAGCACTTTGGGAGGCTGAGGCAGGAGGATTCCTTGAGCTCAGGAGTTCAAGACCAGCCTAGGCAACATAGTGAGACCTCGTCTGTACAAAAAAATCAAAAATTGGCCGGGCGTGGTGGCTCACGCCTGAAATCCCAGCACTTTGGGAGGCTAAGGCGAGTGGATCACCTGAGGTCAGAAGTTCGAGACCAGCCTGACCAATATGGTGAAACCACGTCTCTACTAAAAATACAAAAATTAGCCGGGCCTGGTGGCCGGTGCTTGTAGTCCCAGCTACTCCAGAGGCTGAGACAGGAGAATTGCTTGAACCTGGGAGGCGGAAGTTGCAGTGAGCCAAGATTGTGCCACTGCACTCCAGCCTGGGCAACAGAGCGAGACTCTGTCTCAAAAAAAAAAAAAAAAAAAAAAAAAAAATCAAAAATTAGCCAAGTGAGGTGACATGTGCCTATGGTCCCAGCTACTTCAGAGGCTGAAGCTGAAGAATTGATTGAGCCTGGGAGGTCGAGCCTGCAGCGAGCTGTGATCGTATGGCTGCACTCCAGCTTGGGGGACACAGCAAGACCCTGTCTCAAAAAATAATAATAAAATGAAATAAAGGCCGGCACGGTGGCTCACGCCTGTTATCCCAGCACTTTGGGAGGCCGAGGTGGGTGGACCACCTGAGGTCAGGAGTTCAAGACCCACCCAGCCAACATGGCAAAACCCCATCTCTACTAAAAATACAAAAATTAGCTGTGCATGGGGGGGGGCATGCCTGTAATCCCAGCTACCTGGGAGGCTGAGGTGGGAGAATCGCTTGAACCCAGGAGGCAGAGGTTGCAATGAGTCGAAATCATGCCACTGCACTCCAGCCTGGCCGACAGAGCAAGATTCTGTCTCAAAAAAAAAAAAAAAAAAAAAAAAAAAAAAAAAAAAAAAAAAAGAGAGAAATCTCTAATACAGATACCTCTTAGACATCCAAGACCTGGAGTCCAGGGAGTGGGGCTGAAGACATAAATGTGGAGATAAGTTACATATAACACTATGAACCAATACACTAGACCTCACTATACAGCAAAACCCAGTCATCTGCCGTCCACAGGAGTTATGAAAACACAAACAGATGCCAACCTTTGAAGTAAGACGATGGTCTTCAGGCTAAGGTATCTGTGCAAACTGAAGAGGAGCAGAACTGATCGCCATGGTATGAGATTAAATCAAAGCCCATAGCAAGGAGCATTAGCAGATAAAATTGCCAAATAATGGTAAAATATTAAATCATACAAATGTAACACTCAATTCATGATCCAATTCATATAATAAAAATATATTAAATAGTGGAAATGGAATAAATAGATATATATCATGGTAATGGATGTCCTCAATACTTATCAAAGTGATAGAATTAAATATCAAAGAATTTGACAAAGAAAGTAGCTAGCCAGGATGATACAGTAAGTACAACAGAATTGGCAGGCATACATCAGAGAAATGCAAATCAAAACCACAATGAGATACCATCTCACACCAGTTAGAATGGCAATCATTAAAAAGTCAGGAAACAACAGGTGCTGGAGAGGATGTGGAGAAATAGGAACACTTTTACACTGTTGGTGGGACTGTAAACTAGTTCAACCATTGTGGAAGACAGTGTGGCGATACCTCAAGGATCTAGAACTAGAAATACCATTTTACCCAGCCATCCCATTACTGCGTATATACCCAAAGGATTATAAATCATGCTGCTATAAAGACACATGCACATATATGTTTATTGTGGCACTATTCACAATAGCAAAGACTTGGAACCAACCCAAATGTCCATCAATGATAGACTCAATTAAGAAAATGTGGCACATATACACCATGGAATACTATGCAGCCATAAAAAAGGATGAGTTCATGTTCTTTGTAGGGACATGGATGAAGTTGGAAAACATCATTCTGAGCAAACTATCGCAAGGACAGAAAACCAAATGCTGCATGTTCCCACTCATAGGTGGGAATTGAACAATGAGAACGGTTGGACACAGGGTGGGGAACATCACACACTGGGGCCTGTCATGGGGTGGGGGGAGGGGGGAGGGATAGCATTAGGAGATATACCTAATGTAAATGACGAGTTAACGGGTGCAGCACACCAACATGGCACATGTATGCATATGTAACAAACCTGCACGTTGTACACATGTACCCTACAACTTAAAGTATAATAAAAGCAAACAAACAAAAAAGAATTGGCAGGCATAGCTTGAGAAAAGTAAAGAATAGGACAATAGATCTCCTTTTCAACTGTACATGCCCCTCTAATAAAAAGTTAACAAATTCTAGAACAGAAACTGATTATATGTGTTGAGCAAGACTACAGTGAAAACAAAACATGAACAAAAAGTACCTTGAAGAAGCTAAAACTTACAAACTATTAAACAATATCTAGGCTGGGATAAAATTCAGACCAGTGAATTCACAGTGGAAAAGATAACTATAATACCTCCATTTAGATACTGCTGTCTTTTTTTAATTTTTAATTTTGTGGGTACGTAGTAGGTATATACATTTATGGAGTATATGAAAAATTTTGGTACAGGCATACAGTGTGTAATAATCACATCAGGGTAAATGAGGTATTCATCACCTCAAGCGCTTATCCTTGGTGTTACAAGCAATCCAATTATACTTATAGTTATTATTTTTTCTTTTTTTGCAGGGAGGGGTTGGGAAGGCTGAAGGTAATGGCATGGGAGGGGGTCTTTCGTTATTTTTAAATGTACAATTAAATTATTATTGCCTGTAGTCACCCTGTTGTGCTATCAAGTACTAGATCTTATTTATCCTTTCTAATTATTTTTGTGCCCATATATAATGCTGCCTTAAACTTAAAATTATGCCCATTAGGTTCTTGGGTGTGAGAAAAGTACGACTGGGAAACCTGTCATCCCACTGGTGGTGGAGGCTGAGTCTGTGCATTGGTCAGGCTAAGTGTATCCTTGCCAAAGCTCAGGCCCCTTCCTGGTGGAGCAGGGCTGGGCTTTTCCATAGCAGCTGTTGCTCTCCTTACGGGAACTTTACGTAAGTTCTTTTTTTCTTTTCTTTCTTTTCTTTTTTCCTAAAGTCCCTTTGAGAAATCTCATTGCATCTAAAATTCAGGTCCAAATTTTTATTTCAGCAGCCTCATCAAATTAAAAACTGTGTAAAATCCATTTTTAACAAACGATGGTCCTCGGACTCAAGTGAGTTTAAGTGGGTGTTTGGCAGCGTCAGGGATTTCCTGTCTCCTCTGTTTGATGAAATCTCTAGTTATAATATTGTTATGTCACCAAGATTCATTGCTTGCCAAACCTCATCTTAGACATTTATGTGGGTTTTCCCAAATACCCTTCAGCAACTTAAATCCTAGATGTTATTGCCAGCTACCAGGGAAATTAAATAGGGGATACAGGAAATATAAAGTGACTAACAGTTAGCAATTGCACAACTCTTTCTCATGGGCATTTTCCATGGCTGGGAAACAAACTCGAGGGGACAGTGGAACACAGAAAATATTCACAGACATCCTGAAGTTCAGCGTCTACAGACATATGGAGAAATTTCTGGTTCTGTTCCTGGAAGAGCTGAATGTTTTAGTCGTAAACTTCTGTGCCTGGGGCTTGTTCAGTTATATCTAAGTAGTCGTGATTAAACACAATTGGAATTGTGTTTTACCAAAGGTCGACGTTTAAAAGTTTTGCAGGTATACAACCACCTTTCTCTCATTAAAAATAATGAATTCCTAATCATCTGAAATTAAGAACTATCAAAAGAAACAATTTACACCTTCCTATTCAAACGTAACATTCCACAGACATTTGAGATTGTCTGATACCTTCATGAAAAACAGAAAACCCAGGTCATAAATGCTAATTTGTTGTCTACATACAGAATGGAAATAATGTTAAGAGATTACCAAGGGTGGACGTTACTCAACAGTGTGACAAAACTGCTGGAGATGAGAAAGCCTGGGAAGGTTGTGTAATTCTTAGGGAAGTAAAGGACATGAACAATGTCAGCTGTCTGAGACCATATGCTCAAGTACATGAAAACAGAACCACTGAAGGTCAGAAAACCTAATATGAAAACAGAATGCGAACCTGTTGGAAATGGACTGAACCAATCCATTCCACAAAATGGAAAACAGAATATTTTGTCTAGGAGCCCTTACACCTGGAATCTCGTCTATTTTTATAATAGGAATCAACACCCTTACTGAAAACTTCCATTTTATAATAGGCTTATTTAGTCTTAGATTTTTCTGTGGGTTGAGTTTTATCGTGAATTTCAATATTAGTATGTGAATGCACTCAACACAGGGAAGTCTTAAAAGTTGACAAGATCGATCTCTTTCTCTCTCTCTCTCTCTCTGTGTGTGTGTATGTATCTGCAAAAATGACAAATTTTTGTTTGTTTTTTCTTTTTTGTTTCTTGTTTGAGACAGTCTCTGTCTGTCACCCAGGCTGCAGTGCAATGGCACGATCTCGGCTCACTGCAACCTCCACCTCCTGGGTTCAAGCAATTCTCTTGCTCAGCCTCCCGAGTAGCTGGGACTACATGAGCGCACCACCATACCTGCTAATTTTTGTATTTTTAGTAGAAACGAGGTTTCACCATGTTGGCCAGGACAGTCTCAACTCCTGGCCTCAAGTGATCAGCCCACCTTGGCCGCCCAAAGTGCTGGCATTACAGGCATGCGCCACCACGACCGACCTAAAACTTTTAAAAAGAGAACTTGTTATTTGTGCAAAATATGCTTATCTAAAACCTGAGACTTATATCCTAGAATAAGGAAGCATTTACCTATTTGCCAGAAATTTTGCTAGCCAAGAAAACAGTTTGCTCTATCGTCTATTTTTGTAAAGGTTTTTCCTCATTTTAAACTATTTATATTAAGGCATGTAATCGCAAAATAAGTAGCATCTGCTTCCTCTGTCCCCATTCATCCTGCAACTAACCAAAACAAGGGGAAAAAACTCAGAATCTATGAAGTCCTGCTTCTGTGAAATGTTCTTTGTAGCCAATAACTCCATCTCACAACCTAACAAACCATTGAACTCCATATTAGTCCACTCTCCAGAATACACATTAGAGCCAGATGGAAAATCCACTGGCTAAATTAAAACACACTAATTGGGCATCAGATTTCTTCTGAAAATGACAAGGTATCGTGTGGGTGTCGGATGTATGACTAAGAGGAAATTCATTTTTTCTGTACAAATAAATCATTCAGATTCACTTTACTAAACTTTCTTTTTTTTTTTTTTTGAGACAGAGTTTCGCTCTTATTGCCCAGGCTGGAGTGCAATGGCGCGATCTCAGCTCACCGCAACCTCTGCCTCCCGGGTTCTAGCGATTCTCCTGCCTCAGCTTCCCAAGTAGCTGGGATTATAGGCATGTGCCACCACTCCCGGCTAATTTTCTATTTTTAGTAGAGACAGAGTTTCTCCATGTTGGTCAGGCTGGTCTTGAACTCCCGACCTCAGGTGATCCACCTGCCTCGGCCTCCCAAAGTGCTGAGAATATAGGCGTGAGCCACTGTGCCCAGCTTCATTTTACTAAACTTTTTTATTGGCTGCTAGAAAAGATCAAATGTAAGATACGGAAAATTTAACTGTTCAAACATTCAAAAGGCTTATTCAGTGAATGGAAACAAGAATCAGTGTCATCGGACAGCTAAATCATTTCTAGAGAAGATGTGTGCCTTTGCAAAGCAATTCTAGAAAATCAAGGACTATATCTGACATATGGATACCTATAGATGTTCTCACCTCCACATGGATACATGCAAAAATTTTTGCAGTTAGAATAATATGACAAAAGTTTTAAAGAACAGATTTTTTTTTTTTTTTCCTAAGATGGAGTCTTGCTCTGTCGCCCAGGCTGTAGTACAGTGGCACGATCTCAGCTCACTGGAAGCTCCGCCTCCCAGGTTCACGCCATTCTCCTGCCTCAGCCTCCCTAGTAGCTGGGACTACAGGCACCCGCCACCACGCTTGGCTAATTTTTTGTATTTTTAGTAGAGACGGGGTTTCATAGTGTTAGCCAGAATGGTCTTGATCTCCTGACCTCATGATCCACCAGCCTCAGCCTCCCTTAAAGAACAGATCTTAAGACTCTGTTCTAGGCTGGGTGTGGTGGCTCACGCCTGTAATCCCAGCACTTTGGGAGGCTGAGGGTGGTGGATCACCTGAGGTCAGGAGTTCACGACCAGCCTGACTAACATGGTGAAACCCTGTCTCTACTAAATACAAAAAAAAAATAGCCAGGTGTGGTGGCACATGCCTGTGATCTGAGCTACTCGGACGGCTGAGACAGGAGAATCGCTTATACCTGGGAGGCAGAGGTTTCAGTGAGCTGAGATCACACCATTGCATTCTGGCCTGGGCAACAGAAAAAAAAAAGAAAAAGAAAAAGACTCCGTTCTAACACTAATTTCTAGTTCACAGCATCACCAAAAACACACTGTATACTTGTATTGTTTTTTAGAGATGGGTGTCTCATTATGTTGCCCTGGCAGGAGTGCAGTGGCTATTCACAGACTCCATCATGGTGTGCTACAGCCTTGGATTTCCGAGCTCCAGCAATCTTCCTACATCAACCTCCCAAGTAGCTGGGACTACAGGTGTACACCACCACGTCCAGCTCTCACACTATACCGAATTAACCTTATGCTTAAAGAATTCCCATCAACATATGTATTTGGGTTCATGAATTGCAATGAATATGACAGTTTTCTGTTGTGGATTTCATGGCAATTCAATGACTCAACCCTTCAAATTTTGTTCAGAATAGTTGACCTGAACATCACTGATTATGTTTATGTAGGCCTTAGAAGGCTACATATTTCTCAGCAAGGTGATCAAGGTCAACATCAATGGTGATAAATCATGTTACTGCATTTATCCGTGATATGATGTCATGAAAATGGAATTTTACCTCTGTGGTCTTCCTCTCAAAAACTGGTAACTCCGGCCGGGCATAGTGGCTCACACCTGTAATCCCAGCACTTTGGGAGGCCAAGGCGGGTGGATGACGAGGTCAAGAGATCGAGACCATCCTGGCCAACATGGTGAAACGCTGTCTCTACTAAAAATACAAAAATTAGCTGGGCGGGGTGGCACACACCTGTAATCCCAGCTACTCAGGAGGCTGAGGCAGGAGAATCGCTTGTACCCAGGAAGTGGAGTTTGCAGTAAGCCAAGATCCTGCCACTGCACTCCAGCCTGGTGACATCCATAGAAACTCTCCTGGTACGGAATACTTCAACACTGCAAGCAAAATATTTTTTAAATCTTTATAAATGTATGACTGAACTGACAAAATAGTAAGTGAAATCCTCAGAGGCATGACATAGAGAGAAAGCATGACACCAACTGGGCAAGAAAATGATGAAGTTGGCATCTTCCCTGAGGGCATCTGCCAATTCCCGATGGCCTAGAGCAGGAGTCAGCAAACTGTGGGCCACATCTGGCTTGTCACACATTGTTGTAAATAAAGTTTTATTAGAACACAACCACTCCCATCAATTTATGTGTTGTCTATGGCTGCTTTCATGTTACAACCACAGAGATGAGTAGTTGTGAGAGAAACCACATGGCCCACAAAGCCTACAACGTTGACATCTGGCCCCTGACAGAAAAACTTTGCTGATGCTTAGCCTTGAGTTTTAGTAGGTTGAGTTTGTGGGATTTGGGAGACAAAGCCTGGGACTTAATAGAGTGGGATGCCAAAAGAAAGGCTGCATAAAGTTGGGACCCTAGAAAATGTTTGCCCTGAAGAAGGGGATGGAGGGAATAGTTGCTTGCTCATGTCTTGGCTGTGATTGAAAGAAAAAAGTTTCCCTGAGAATTCTTCACCACAAGTTCATCCTCACACAGTAATGAGATATCTGGGCCAGTTGCAGTGGTTCACACCTATAATTCCAGCACTTTGGGAGGCCGAGGCAGGTGGATCACCTAAGGTCAGGAGTTTGAGATCAGCCTGGCCAACATGGTGAAACCCCATCTCTACTAAAAGTATAAAAAATTGCCCAGGCATGGTGGCGAGCACCTGTAATCCCAGCTACTCAGGAGGCTGAGGCAGGAAAATCGCTTGAACCCGGGAGGCAGAGGTTGCAGTGAGCCAAGATCACGCCACTGCACTCAAGCCTGGGCAACAAGAGCAAAACTCCAACTCAAAAAAGAGAGAGAGAGAGAGAGAGATCTGTGTGCTGGCCCAAAAAACAGTTCTAGCCAAAAATTTAGTTTATTGACGTGATCTGGCTAGAAGTGGCTCTAGGTGTCTAGCATAAACCAACTCCAACCCTTGACTTCTCACAAATAAAGTTCCAAAGAATATAAGCTTTGAATCAAAAAGCACAAAACGCATGAGGAAACACTGCTGAGAATGACGTTTACTGAAAGTAAAACTAAGCAGAATAAACAAACTGCCTAAGTAAACCCACAAAGACCTCAGATGTTGGAATCATCAGATAACAAATATAAAATATAATGTTTACTATAAAGGCTACACATGGACATACAGAGGGGAATAATAGACACTGGAGACTCCAAAAGGTGAGAAGGTGGGAGGGGTGGGTGAGGGATAAAAAATTACCTAATGGTAATTTTCACTATTTACCTATTGGTACAATATTTTACTCTTCAGGTGATGAGTACACTAAAAGCCCGGACATCACCATTACACAATATATCCATGTAAGAAAGCTGCTCTTGTACCCCTTAATCTATAAAAATAAAAAATTTTGTTTACAGTAATTGAAGAAATAAAAGAAGTTATCAGAGAAGGAAAAAATTATCAAAAATAATCAAATACATCTCGATTATTTTTGATATGTGATTATTTTTAGGTGCATTTGAAAAAAATACATCTAAAAATGACAAATATAATAACTTACATTATAAAGTCAATTGATGTTTAAGTAGCAGATATAGCTGAAGAGAGCAATAGCAAACTGGAAAACAGATTTGAAGAAATTATACAAAATGTAGCACAAAAAGAGAAAGAAATAGAAAATACAAAAGAGTTAAAAGACACCAAGGACAGAGTAAAAAGATCTAATACTTATCTAATCAAAGTTATAGCAGGAGAAAAAAGAATGGGGAAGAAACAATGAAACTCCGTCTCTACTAAAAATATAAAAAATAGCTGGGTGTGGTGGTGGTGCGCACCTGTAGTCCCAGCTACTAGGGAGGCTGAGGCAGGAGAATCACTTGAACCCGGGAGGCAGAGGTTGCAGTGAGCCAAGATCTCGCCACTGCACTCCAGCCTGGTGACAGAGCAAGACTCCATCTCAAAAAAAAAAAAAAAACAGAAGTTTAAATTCTGGACAAAAACATGAAAATTGGGAGGTGGAAGAACATGAAAATTAGGAGGCAGTGATGTGAATTAGCATGTTCTTAAGTGTTTCTTGTATTTTTCAGGAGAGTAAAGATACTAGCTTTAGACTTTGCTATGCTAAGCATTTCACAATTTCTAGGTAACCACCAAAAAAGAGAAATAAAGGGTATAACTTCCAAATTGGGAGCATGAGATAAGAAAAAAACGCAATGAGTAAAGAAAAGAAGCAAGAAAGGAGAAAGAAAAACCCTTAAAATCAAGACAAATAGAAAGTTCAAAATAGCATCGTGTAAATGAATTGAAATTATCAGTAAAATATATCAGTAATCATAATAATTATAAGTGAACTATACTCACCAATGGAAGACAAAGATTTTTTTAATCCACCTCTGTGCTGTTTATAAAACAGACCAAAAACTTAAGGACACCCAAAGAGTAAAAAGAAAATTTTAGAAAAAGATACACCAAAGTACTAACCAAAAGAAAGCCATTGTGACTCTAGAAATATCAAACAGGCCAGGCGTGGTCTCTCCTGCCTATAATCCCATCACTTTGGGAGGCTGAGGCAAGCAGATCACTCAAGACCAGGAGTTTGAGATCAGCCTGGCCAACATGGTAAAACTCTATCTCTACTAAAAATACAAAAAATTAGCCGGGCATGGTGGCACACACCTGTAATCCCAGATACTCAGATGGCTGAGACACAAGAATTGCTTAAACCCAGGAGGTGGAGGTTACAGTGAGCTAAGATCATGCCACTGCAGTCCAGCCTGAGCCACAGAGTGAGACTTTGTCTCAAAACAAAACAAGACAAAACAAAAAAGAAAGAAAGAAAGTAAAGAAGTATCAAACAAAACAGACTTTAATGCAAAAATTATTACTAGAGATAGAGGCTTACTACAAATTAATAAAATGTTGGATTTATCAAATAGATTTAACAATTCTAAACATGTATGCTCCAAATAATATAATATAATATAATCATAATCATAATCATAATCATAATAAAATATCAAAGTAGAAACATCAACAAAACTACCAGGAAAATGGAGTGAGGAAGGATAAACTAACAACAGAGAGAACAAAAGGAAGTTTCCATGATGAGCTACCCAGATCCCCACTGACTTATGAAAAGCCTTATTCCTCAAGCTCCTAGGAATGCTGCCAGAACATGGACCTTAGCTGTCAACCCTGTTTGGAGAGTGCCTCAGCTGAAGAAAACTGCCTTGTCCAAGCTTACTCTTCCTTCCAAAGGCAAGCCATATCAATGACTGACTAGTAAGAGTTAGAGGAATAAAGGTCCAGCTCTCTTGCCCAAGTTAGGACAACTCCAAAGGGTCAATCCTGTTCCAGAGCTTTCCATGTAGTTAGCTAAGGCCTATGTTGTACCTGGATCACAACTTAACTTCTCCCTCTGCCCAATTCTTTTTCCTCACCCTCCCTTCAACACTCTAATAAATGTCCTCCATGTTCATCTCCATCTCAAAGACTGCTTGCCAAGGAAGCCAGTCTGCAACAAATATCCAGGAGAGATGCACTGGTAAGAAATTAAAAATATGGGATTAAAGGCCAGGAGAGAAAAAAAAATGGGACTACAGGCCAGGAGAGAAAATGGGACTACAATTAGATTTTGGTGTAATTTACATAGAGGTCTTAATAAAAGCTCAGGAATAGAATGAGATGACTAAACTAAGGAATAAGTATAGAAAGCCTCAAAGATGCCAACATCTAAGCATACAAGGAAGAGAAGAATAAATGACCCAGCAGGACTGAGGAGAGGCATCAAAAGGTGTGACGTGTAGTGTTACTGAGGTCCAAGAACAGAAAACTTTAAGAAATTTGTAAGTGAACAGTGTCAAATGCTGTACATAAGAAAATGGCTGTTGTGGACACTTGATGTATGCTGACAATATCCATTTCCTTTTTTTCCTAGTCCATTCTTCAGTCTTACTCTGGGAAGCTACCACCTCCTCTACTCTTGGTCCTCCTCTACACTTGAGCCTCAGATGGATTTGATTCTCCCCTTATGGTTCCAAATGAGGTCCCATACTCAGGCTTGGCCAATTGGAACATTGCACTCCCCTGGCCTTCAGTTTTGATTTGTGAGAATCAGGCCCAGGGTTTTTGTTCAAACTATTAAATACGTTATTTTAAAAAATTTTAATTAGATGATCCGAGGGTTTGCTGGCAGCCATCATGCCACCAAGGAACCTCAAAATGAAGTCAACACAAATGTGGATAAAGCCAAAAGTTAGAGAAAGTCTTGCCCTGGATGATGTCATCTGAACATGGGAACAAAGCAATGTGTGCAGCGACATCCCTAGTCTTTTCCAGTACTGATCCACTGAATTCCTTTTTTTATTTATCCAATTTGAGTTGGGTTTCCTGTCACTAACAAAAAATCCTAACTGATAACATGAGGATAGATATTCCATACTCAATTTTGTATTCTACTTTGTAAAAAAACTTTTATTTTAGGTTCGGGGTACATGTGCAGGTTTGTGTTACAGGTAAACTCATGTCACAGAAATTTGTTGTACAGATTGTTTGTCAGCCAGGTACTATGTGTTTGACTTTTTTCACTGAACATGATCATGAAAGAATTTGTGGTGGTTAAAAGGAAACTAACTGCCTAGGTTGGAATCTAGTTCCTAGCTGTATGACTTTGAGCACATGACCTAACCTCACCTTGTAAACTGGGTACAACAATAGGATGTACCTCGTAGGGTTGTTATGAAAGTTAAGTTAACATATGTCAAGCCTTAGAACAGTATCTAGTTCTTAGTAAATGCTACAAAAGTGTTAGCTATTATTAGGCATTATTCCCAATTACAAAATGTTCATAATCATATTACTCCTAATTATAAAATTCTCATTAGCATATGAATAGATAGTCTGTATTTTACTTGGCCAGTTGTCCTATTACCAGGCCAGTTTTTCACTCTTATGAATAACACCATATTGAACCTCTTTGGGTATAAAGCTTTCTGTATTGTGATTACTTCCTTAGTTTTTTGCTTTTTTTGAGATGCAGTCTCACTCTGTCGCCCAGGCTGAGTGCAGCAGCGGGATCTCTGCTCACTGCAACCTACACCTCCCAGGTTCAAGCGATTCTTGTGCCTCAGCCTCCTGAGTAGGGATTACAGGCACAAGCCATCATGTCTGGCTAATTTTTGTATTTTTAATAGATATGGGGTTTCACCATGTTGGCCAGGTTGGTTTTGAACTCCTGACCTCAAGTAATTCACCTGCCTCAGCCTCCCAAAGTGCTGGGATTACAGGCGTGAGCCACTGCGCCTGCTTTATTTCCTTATAGTGCTGGCAAAAATACTGGTTCAAAGAGTTTATTTGATTCTCAAAAAATTTTAAGGAGGTAGAATCTACAACCTTGGTCTGATGAGGCTTCCTTTCCATTTTTATATCAATTAGGCTGTTTGTATCCACCTGAATTTTCCATCCTGTAATTTAAGCTTATGGCCAAGACAGTCAACAATGGTGCTGTGTGCTATAAGAGATACAAAAGAAATCATAATCTTTACTAGGATCATATACTCTAATGAGACAGGACAAATGCATATAAAGAATTAAAGAAAACTTCAAATAGAAGCAAAGTTCAAATGACTAGAAATTTTCCTGGATTTTACTTTGAAAAAATAGAAACCATTAGAAATATATGTAGCAAGATACTCAGTAAATGTTTGTTGAATGGATGTAATGGTTACCATGGATGTCCTGGGGTACCTTCTGATGCCTCAAGATGGAGTGCACTAATAGGAAGTCGATTTTATTATATTTCTAAGTCAGTGAAAACTAAGATTTTGTTACATTTTTCCCAGTTTTTATGAATCACAGCTCTCTAAGGTTAATGACTTAGTTACACCTATTTTACAAGAGAAACTCAACAACACAGGAATGGTCATGTGTCTTAATTACACACACACGCCTGTTCTAGAAAAAAAAAAAATCTGGCTGGGCGCGGTGGCTCAAGCCTGTAATCCCAGCACTTTGGGAGGCTGAAGCAGGTGGATCACTTGAAGTCAATAATTGGAGACCAGCCTGGCCAACTTGGTGAAACCCTATCTCTACTGAAAATACAAACATTAGCCATTTGTGGTGGCGGGCGCTTGTAGTCCCAGCTACTCGGGAGGCTGAGGTATGAGAATCACTTGAACCCAGGCAGCAGAGGTTGCAGTGAGCTGAAACTGCTGCTACACTCCAGCCTGGGCGACGGAGCAAGGCTCTATCTCAAAAAAAAAAAAAAAAAAATTCTGGCACCTTTAAGATATCAGGCATTTACAGTCATTATTTTTTAAAGTATAATTTGGAAAGATTACTTTAATCCCACAGTCTTAGATGGACTGAGGAAGAGGTCAGAAACAACTCAAAAGAAATTATGGTTCCAGATGCATTGGCAAATGTAATTCAAGGATCAATCAATATTCATCTGACCTTCATAAATGATTTGAAATTTATATCCTCTTTTATAAAAGGAGTATTGAACCCAAAGTCCTGAGTTCTAGTGGTGTCTCCATTAGATATCTGTTGCTTTTGCAATGTTGTTGACTCCAAGAGACAGATCATGGATAGGAACCTGTATTTCCCAAAACGAGACTGCCAGCCAGACACCGTTTCTGTTACCCTCAGTGGCTGAAGACCAACGAGCTGAGCCTCTGCGTGAGCTGCCCTTCATCCCTAGAATCCAGGTTGCTAACCACAGGGATCTCTGCACAAGCTTTCTTGAGTAACATGAAACCAGGTTGCCCACTTCTACCCACATTTTACACAGGACTGCTGAAATGAAGCATTTTGGAAAACTTACTGTGCTTCACATCTCTCTTGCCATTAGGTCTTCAGCTAAGTTATAAGCCCCACTGTTTATCAGGGGTACCATCTCCCATACTCCAATGCCCAGCTCCCTCTATCTCCTACTCAGTAAACTTCTGCACCATCGTTCACCCAGTTATTTAAGCCAGAAAGCTGGAAATCATCATTTATTTTATTTTTCCTTCATTTCTCATGTGCAAGTTACCATTAAGTCCTGTCCATTCTCGATCCAAAATTTGTTTTATTTTACTTTTTTTTTTGAGACAGGGTATCACTCCACCACCTAGGCTGAAGTGTAGCGGCATGATCTCCACTCACTGCAGCCTCGACCTTCTAGGCTCAAATGATCTTCCCACCTCAGCCTCCCAAGTAGCTGGGAGCTGGGACTACAGGCAGGCACCACCACGCCCAGCTAATTTTTGTATTTTTAGTAGAGACAGGGTTTCGCCATGTTGGCCAGGCTGATCTTGAACTCCTGACCTCAAGTGATCCGCCTGCTTCAGCCTCTGAAAGTGCTGGAATTACAGATGTGAGCCACTGCGCTCGGCCCAAATCCAAAATGTAAACCTAGAATCAGTCTTCGTGGAACCTTTTTGCTCTGCTCCATTCCAAGTACCACAACTCTCCCTCAAGCCATCAGTTCTCACTTAGACACAGGCAATAGCCTCCTACGTGATTTCAGACTGACCTCCTCCAAGTTTCTCCAACACACCAAGTTCTCTCCTATTTTCTGGCCTTTATTCCTGCTGTTTCTGTACCCAAAGTGTGCTTTCCCCAGGCTTTTCACCTGGACACTCCTTCTCACACTTCAGGTTTCAACACGCCATCTCCCCCAAGGTTGCCTTCCCTGTCCACTCAGTCTAAAAACTCATCTCCCACCACCACCCCATTGCCCTCTGTTTCAGGACTTTCTGAGAGCACACTACTTTTAGAATGACTTACTGTATTAGTCATGGTACTCTAGAGGGACAGAACTCATGGAATATATATGGAAGTTTATTAAGTATTAACTCACATCATCACAAGGTCCCACAACAGGCCATCTGCAGGCCGAGGAGCAAGAAGAGCCAGTCCAAGTTCCAAAACTGAAGAACTTGGAGTCCGATGTTCGAGGGCAAGAAGCATCCAGCACGGGATAAAGACGAAGGCTGGGAGGCTAGGCCAGTCTCTCTTTCCACATTTTTCTACCTGTTTATATTCTTGCCTCGCTGGCAGCTGATTTGATTGTGCCCACCCAGATTAAGGGTGGGTCTGCCTTTCCCAGTCCACTGACTCAAATGTGACTCTCCTTTGGCAACACCCTCACAGACACACTCAGTTTCCATACTCTGTATCCTTCAATCCAATCAAGTTGACACTATTAACCATCACACTTACATATCTGCTAAATATGTATCATCTTTCTTCCCCATTAGACTGTAAGTTTCGCAGAGGCAAGGGTTAGATCCATTTTGTTCACCAATGCACACTCAGTGAGTGGTAGGACAGTGCCTGGCATGCAGGTGCAGTCGTCAGTACTGGTTGAATAAATGAATGAGTGCTTTGAGATTCCTCTTACCAAAGACTTTTGTCTTAGGTAAGACAAGTTTTTCTACTGGGCACAGAGGACTTACCATGTGCCATGAATGCAACAAATTCCTACATTCACCACCTTTTCACTGAACACGTCCTCCACCTGCTTGCTCCTGACTCATATTTTGTTCTGTGAGGACCCAGCTTCCCCAGTGGTCTCTCCACCTGAAGCGGTGCCTTCTCCCTTTCAGATGCTGGAAGGCAAACTCGCTCCAGGACCTCATTAAAATCAACACAGCAGAAGAGGACCCACTAGCTTCTTAAAGAAAACAATTTAGTGTGACAGTCACAGGAATGGAGAACTAACCGAAGTACAGGAAATGAACTACATACACTAATTTTACAACCTAATTCAGCCGAGCACGGGGGCTCACACCTGTAATCCCAGCACTTTGGGAGGCCAAGGCGGAAGTATCCCTTGAGCCCAAGAATTCGAGATGAGCCTGGGAGACGTGGCAAGACCCCATCTCTATAAAAAAAAAAATTTTTTTTTAAACAGTAGTCGGACATGGTGGCACACCATGTGGGCCACACCTGTGGCCCCAACTACTCTGGAGGCTGAGGCGGGAGGATCACTAGAGCCCAGGATCAAGGCTGCAGTGAGTGTTTGCACCGCTGCACTCCAGCCTGGGCACAGAGTGAGACTCTGGCTCAAAAAATAAAAATAATAAAAATTAAACCTAATTCACAGCTTTATGGTTCTGTGACATGGCTAAAAAACATTTTCCTACTCAATAATCCTTTTTTAAAAAAGCAAAGTGCAAATATGAGTAGTTTAGTAAAACTCAACTGACACTGATACTTTATTTTTTATTTTATTTTTTGAGACAGAGTCTCATTCTGTTGCCCAGGCTGGAATATAACGGTGTGATCTCAGCTCATTGCAGCCTCAACCTCCTGGGCTCAAGCAATCCTCCCACCTCAGCCTCCTGAGTAGCTAGGACTACAGGCATGCGCCACCATGCCCAGTTCATTTTTGTATTTTTTGTAGAGAGGGGGTTTCAACATGTTGCCCAGGCTGGTCTTGAACTCCTGGGCTCAAACAACCCTCCTGCCCTGGCCTCCCAAAATGTTGGGATTACAGGCATGAGCCACAGCGCCCGGCCTTGACACTGATACTTTAATAATTATACCCAGTTTGTGTTCCTCTACTGGCCTGGTAAATATGTTTCTTTAATGATTATACCCAAATTTGCATACCTTGGTACACAAATGTTTTACTCTCCTTAAATTGTTCAATAGTTTAACTGTGTTGTTTTGTTCTTTCCAACTTCAATTATGTAAAAGCTTGTTTTAAAATAAAAAAGCAGCTTTTTGTACCTAACATTCTCTGAAAGGCAATGCCTCTCCAAAATTCTGTGCATATTTGTCTCCACATCCTCTTCCTTTTTTCCTGTCTGTTTCATAATTCCTGCCAGGGGGCCAGGTGTGGTGGTTCACACCTGTAATCCCGATACTTTGAGAGACCAAGGTGGGCAGATCACTTGAAGTCAGGAGTTCGAGACCAGTCCAGCCAACATGGTGGAACCCCATCTCTACTACAAATACAAAAATTAGCTGGGCACGGTCGTGGTTGCCTGTAATTCCAGCTACTTGGGAAGCTAAGGCAGGAGAATCGCTTGAACCCAGGAGGCGGAGGTTGCAGTGAGCCAAGATGGTGCTACTGCACTCCAACCTGGGCAACAGAGCAAGACTCCATCTACAATAAATAAATAAATAAATTTTAAAAATAAAATAAACATAATTACTGCCAAGGATTGGTGCAAATGTCTGTGTCCCCGAGTTAGAATTGATGCCCTAGCCGGAAATGATAACTCAGAACTAAGAAGATGGCCCAGCACTCCCCAGACCCAAGTTCTAAACTTTCTGGTCATACAACACCTCTGGCAACAAAAGAATCTCTCTAAAATGCAAACGTCAACTTTCACTGTCCACTTGAACCTTGATAATGACTCCTCTACTTTTAGCACAAAGTCCAAACTTCTTAACACTTCTGCAGTCAAGTAAAATCTGGCCTCTAGTTAACCTCTCCAGCCTCATTTCTTACCTTCATTTACAGTGAATTTGGCTTCCTCGGATGTGTCACATTCTGAACATTTGCTCTTTGCCCTCCTAAGAACATCCTTCTCCCATTGTTGTCCCCCATCCACTCTGAATCACCTTTCAATTCTCGCAGCTGGTGTCTATCCTATGTACCCCCATAGCACCCCACAGGCTCCTATCACAGCATGACATCACAGCTTCCTGTGTTTTTATCTATAGCCCCCACTGCACTGAAAGCTCACTAAAGACAGTGATTGAAACTCCTGCACACTGCTGGATACCTAGCATAGGACTGCCACATAGTAGGAGCTATATATATATATATAATTTTTTTTTTAGATGGATTTTCACTCTTGTTGCCCAGGTTAGAGTGCAGTGGCATGATCTCAGCTCACTGCAACCTCCGCCTCCCGGGTTCAAATGATTCTCCTGCCTCAGTCTCCCGAGTAGCTGGGATTACAGGCGCCCACCACCATGCCCAGCTAACTTTGTATTTTTAGTAGAGATGGGGTTTCGCCATGTTGGTCAGGCTGGTCTTGAACTCCTGACCTCAGGTGATCCACCTGCCTCGGCCTCCCAAAGTGCTGGGATTACAGGCTTGAGCCACCCTGCCCAGTCTCAATAGATATTTATTGATGGATAAATGAATACATGTATGAATGAGCAGTTAGAAATCCCAAGAAGTGTTGGCATTCATTCAGCTTTTACAACATTACTGCATCAAGTCATTGAGTATATCTGTTGTCCTTACATTCCAGAGAAAATTGTAAAGCTGTTCCTATCAAAAGGTTCTGCAAGGACTTTTATGTTAAATAGATTTATGTATAGGCTAAATGTGTTTTTTAAAGGAAACATGTCTATGGATGTTTATGACTATGGGCTTAGAAGTAACTGCTCACAGACTTACGGTTACTTGTAAGCTTGCCTTCAGGAATGCTAAGAAGATTCTCTGTGTCCTTAGCATGTCTCCCCTATGGATTGCTGGTGTTATCAACTAATACAGAGCCCTTTCTTTGTCTTAAGGTTTTATAGTCTCTTAAGTGGAATACTGCAGAGTCAATTAAGACATTTTATCTTATAAGTCATTTATGCCCCCTGGGATTTAAGGAAACAACCTTCTGGACCAATTAAATCATGTATACTATCAAGCAATCAAGAATTTTTCAATCTTGCAATCACAGATATTCAAAAATCTCCCAAAGAATATGTAACCACAACAACGAGAATAACAATAATAAAAACAGGCTGGGTGCGATGGCTCACGCCTGGCATCCCAACACTTTAGGAGGCCAAGGCAGACAGATCACTTGAGGCCAGGGGTTCAAGACCAGCCTGGCCCACGTGGCGAAAACCTGTCTCTACTAAAAATACAAAAATTAGCCAGGCATGGTAGCACACGTCTGTAGTCCCAGTGACTCAGGAGGCTGAGGCACAGGAATCGCTTGAACCCAGGATGCGGAGGCTGCAGTGAGCCAAGATCACGCCATTGCACTCCAGCCGGGGTAACACAGCAAACCTTTGTCTCAAATAATAATAATAATAAATCTAACATTTATTGAACCCTGATTGTGCTAGACAATGTTATAAGTTCTTCTACATGTACTATCTCAATTATCTGTCCAATAGGAACCACTCTTATCCCATATTACAAGGCCTCAAGAGGTTAAGTGACTTGCCTGAAGTGGAACAGCCAGTGTTCAAACCGAAACCCTGAGTCCAGAGCATATGCCTTTCATTCCTACACCACTTTTCTTGTTCTTCTTTATCCAGAATAAAAGAAAATACCTGCTACCAAGGCATCAACTTGGTAAAATAATACCAAATTATTTTAGAACTAAGCCAAGGAGTAAGCATCTCAAAGTTTTCTTTTTTTAATATAGCAGTGTTACTTTCCTTATACCCTGCATCTGCATATAACCTGCATCTATATAAACGTATCTCATATGTGACCAGTGGCAATGAAGAAGTGAAATATATTGCTGACATCTCTCAACGAAGAGTTTATATTAACATTTTAAATTAATTAATTAATTAATTTGGCAAGGGACTAGAGCACACCCTACTGGCCAGCTAATAGGAAATACAGCATTTACTTAGGAGAAAATGCTTAAATGTTTAAATAATTTGAAAATAAAGTCAGGCTAGCGTCTAAAAGAAATTTGAAAAATTGTCTTGTAAACATCTAGATTACGTATCGAAATTAATGTATCCATAAGACTTGGCCAGGTGTGGTGGCTCACACCTGCAATCCCAGTACTTTGGGAGGGCGAGGCAGGTGCATCACCTGAGGTCAAGAGTTCAAGACCAACCTGGCCAACATGGTGAAACCCTGTCTCTACTGAAAATACAAAAAATTAGCCGGGCATGGTGGTGGATGCCTGTAATCCCAGCTACTTGGGATGCTTAGGCAGGAGAATCGCTTGAACCTGGGAGGTGGAGGGTGCAGTGAGCTGAGATTGCACCATTGCACTCCAGCCTGGGCAACAAGAGTGAAACTCCATCTCAAAATTAATTAATTAATTAATTAATTAATGTATCCATAAGACTAAAAAATTTCCAACAGTTATACATTTTAGAGATGGGATAGAATTAGAAACATAATAACCACCAATAGCATCTAATGTTAAGAGAGCATTTGGTAAATGAAAGGTAGCTCAGTTAAAAATAAACAACTATGCAAACAGCCTGTCTAAAACTCATACTAAGAAAAAGTAGTGAAGCCTTGGCCCTAACACTTAAAATAATAGACTGGGAAATTGAAACCAACCTGCTCAGACTTCTCACAGGCGAAGTATCCTTTTTGGGGAAAAACTAGGAAGGGAGAGCAGTATCCCTAATTAACTAATGGAAAAATGGGCCGGGCGTGGTGGCTCATGCCTATAATTCCAGTACTTTGGGAAGCCGAGACAGGGAGAGCACCTGAGGCCGGGAGTTCGAGACCAGTCTGACCAACATAGAGAAACCCCGTCTCTACTAAAAGTACAAAATTAGCCGACGTGGTGGTGCATGCCTATAATCCCAGCTACTCGGGAGGTTGAGGCAGGAGAATCACTTGAACCCAGGAGGCGGAGGTTTCAGTGAGCTGAGATCACGCCATTGCACTCCAGCCTGGGCAACAAGAGCAAAACTCCGTCTCAAAAAAAAAAAAAAAAAACAGAAAAAGGAAAAATGAAATGTTGCCAAGAAATATATTTTCTGTGCTACTTTTCAAATGGCCACTAAGGTTGAAAAGTGAGAAGTCCATGGAAATCTCTTTGGGGTTGTGGTACTCCTCATGGGTGAATCCAGGCTCTTATCAGCATGTGTGTTTTAGAACCATCCAGAGTTCACCAGGCACGGTGGCTCAAGCCTGTAATCCCAGCACTTTGGGAGGCCAAGGCGGGCGGATCATGAGGTCAAGAGATCGAGACCATCCTGGCCAACATGGTGAAACACCAGCTCTACTAAAAATATAAAAATTAACTGGGTGTGGTGGTGCCCACCTGTAGTCCCAGCAACTCGGGAGGCTGAGGCAGGAGAATCGCTTGAACCCAGGAGTCGGAGGTTGCAGTGAGCCAAGATGGCACCACTGCACTCCAACCTGGGGACAGAGTGAGACTCTGTCTCAAAAAAATAAAAAGAATCATCTAGAGTTTATTTTATATGTGAGTGTGTGTGTGTGTGTGTGTGTGTGTGTGCGTGCATGCGTTTTGGAAACATCCATGAACAGAAATATGAATGTTCCCAAAATGCAATGTAGCACACTAAGCAAACGCCCTCTAGGAAATGTAATTCCTCCCTTGGTTGTATTTTTTTATTGCACACTTATCTACAAAATAGTTTAAGTGCATAATATACAGTTATATTACGTATAGACAGAAACAAAGGCTCTAGGACCAAGAGGGACATACAAAATGTATTTAACTTTAAAATATTTATTATAAACAAAGTAGAAACACAAAAACATCTATAATCAAGAAGAATAAACACCAAAATGTATATGTTCTTCTACAGGATTAAAATAATATCAAAATACAAATATAAATTTAATAAGGCTCCTGTCCAGCATGTTATGCTTACACATGACTTGTGGCATTTCTTTGAGAGGACAGAAAGAAGCAATGTTTTCAGGAAAACCGTGTCTGTGATTCTAAGGTTTCTGAGCCAGAACCTCGCCCTTGTTCTCACTCCAAAGACCTCTTCCTCTTACACTGAAAGAAGGGCAAGTGAAAAGTGACAATTTGGGTCAATGTGATGCAAGTCTAACGTTTTGGATGTTGAGTTCTTTTCTATTAAAAAAATCAACTAACATAAATTCCTTGCAAAATGGCCTCAAAATTAAGCAGACTGTGAGAGATATAAAAAACACTGTCTTACTTTAAATGTCATGCTTTACAGGAGATAATTTAAAACAAATTGGGTTCAGGAAAAAGAGACTATTTCCCCGAATCTCTGGTGTAGTGTTCTAATCTATTAAAGGTCAATGAATAATCACTTAATAAACACAATATGTTAGTATTACTTCAAGATGCTTAGCATTTTGCTTTTAAACTCTTCCCAAGATGTTCTACAATATTACTGACATATCAGTGTTATTATAACACATCATTAACAGACTATTAGACAAAAAATTTGTGGGGTGTAAGTCTTCTCATGTAATTCTTCCACAGCTGAGAAAGCCATATTATATAACTATAAGCTAAACACGGCAAACTAGTGGCTAAACAGGTTTTTCCCAAAAAATGAATAAATCAAGTTTATTTTGCAAGTTGTTTAAAATAGAAAAATCAGATTAATCATGTATTACTCATGTGATTTTATGATTTTTGATAATTTACCAAAACATTAGCACATCATACAGCTCACAACTGTAGAGTGAGTATCCTGCTGATCTTCTTTCTCTAAAGAAGGGGTGTGTTTGATGGTTGCTCTGGTGATTATCACTGTTTTATGAATAGGGGAATGTAAAAGCACGCCAATAAGGCCGAAGCACAAATTACAACTGTATTGTAGTAACTTGAAATAGTATAGCCAGGGCTCCTTTCAGATGAAACTTGAGCTTCTTTAGGTGCCCATTCAGTAAATACTGTCCTGTGAGGTTTGAAAAGATGTACCCTGGCAAGTTCTCAGGCTGATCTTTTTTTTACAGTGATAACAGCATATGGGTAAGCCACGAACATAAATGACGCCAAAATGGGAGGAAAATCAGGACAGATTTTCTTTGGATCAAAAAACCTAGTTAGTTGGTAAGGAACTCAGCAATTAGTTGTGACTCATTTCCATCATCCTAAAATAATACTAAATGAATGGCAGTAAGGAGACAGGTTAACTGAATTGTTGACAAATGGCATAGGCATGAAAATGACCCAACAGCCCCTTGTAAGCCAGAAGAGCCATCAGAAAGGAAGCCAGATTTCTCTCTGCAAGGCGTTCGTTTGTTTTGCAACTGAGAGAGGGCAAAGATACTTCAGATTCTTTTTCTTTTTTTTCCTTTTCGTGCTTAAGGCCTTGAATTCAAAATTAGGCTTTTGAATTAAATTAAAAAGAATGTTAAGTAAATAATAGTGGGGGAAAGGCAAATCATTTCATGGGGTGTAGAGTTAATAGTTAACCTGATAATAAGGCCAAAATCTCATTCCATATGTTAAACTACCCCAATTAGGTAGTGCTCAGTGTCTAACTATCAGGCATTATTGCTGAAGTGCGAGCAGGGGCTCCAGGAGGCTAGAGGTCAGCGACAGGTCTCTGCGCTCTCGCCACAGAGGACCAGCCAGGGGATTTGTTCTAGTTAAAACTAGAGGGTTTCCGTCTGTTTGCTTTTTTTCTTACTTTAGTCACTCTTGGTTTGTTATCATTTGTATTATTTATTTTACGGTTAAACTATAAGCTTAAGTTGCATCACTGGCGCCCCGACAAACCTCCTCCCACAGGCCCGCTGGGGCTTTGTCCTTGGGCATCCGTGGCCTCTCCAAAGCCAAAAGACGTCGGGGCCAGCTCAGGTCGCCTGAGTAAACACAAACCCGGGAAGCCGAGGGCCCGCTAAGTCAGCAGTGGCGGAGCTCCTCCTGGAAACCCACAGCGACCCTGAAGGGCTCAACCTCGAGCAGGACCTTTCCTCCATTTTCCAACGCAGTCAGAGGAGCCCTGGGCTTCCCCCGCGTGGCCTCACCACCCCCGCCGGCCCACTCTGTCCCCTCATCCTCCCTTGCTGTCCTACTCTGTCCCTCGCCATCCCTCACAGTCCCACACTGTCCCTCACCGCTCCTCACTGTCCACTGTCCTACACTGTCCCACACTGTCCCTTGCCATCCTTCACTGTCCAGGTCCCTCACAGTCCCAAAGTTCCTCACTGTCCCACACAATCCCTCACTGTCCCTCACCGTCCCACACTGTACCACAGTCCCGCACTGTCCCTCACGGTCCCACACCGTTCCTCATTGCCCCTAAGTGTCCCGCACTGTCCCACACAGTCCCTCACCGGCCCACACGGTCCCTCATCATCTCACACTGTCCTTCACTGCCCCACAGTCCCTAAGTGTCCCTCACTGTCCCTCTCACGCCGCAGGCCCAGTCGAGAGCGGCTCCCCTCTACCCCTCCAGGGCTTCCTCGGCCCACACGGCCAGCGGCGGCCCGCGGAGACGGAAAAACACACAAACTTGCCCGGAGCCTGAATTTATGGGAAATCCCGCGCGAGGCGCGATGTGCCCTCAGTTCGGGCAGGAACGGCGGCCGAGGCCCGGGTGGCCGCGGGCTTCTGAGGAGAGCTCGGCGTTGAGAGGCTCCCAGGGCTGCCGCACGGCTCGGGCAGAGGAGCGGAGCTGCAGCCGCGATCTCCCGGAGACGCCTCCCCCGGAGACAAAGCCGGCTCCCGGCAGCGCCGCGCTACGCCACGGTGGGCCCGGCGCGAATGCCTCGGCCACGGCATCGCCCCTTTAAGCGGCGCGCGCCCTGATTGGCTGCGGGAGGAGGCGGGGCGGGACGCGGCGACCTTACGGCCCGGCTGCATATGCTATATATAGAGGCGGCGGCGGCAGCCGCGGCGACGGCGGCCCAGTGAGAGGTAGAGCGCTAGCGAGAGCGCGAGCCAGCAAGAGGCGCCTGCGCGGTGTCCGGGCCCCTGAGCCCGCGGCGCTGAGCCAGCCGGGACTGACATGCGCGGGAGGGCGCCGCAGGGCAGCCGCCGCTTCTCCGGGGTAAGGGGCCTGGCGCGCTGAGGGGGTGGGGAGGGCCACGCAGCGCTCCGTTCCCTCAGGGGGCCCCGCGCCGAGCGCCGGGATCCAGGCGGCTCCCCGACGCGAGGGCGGGGGCGTGGAGGGCGCGGGGAGGGTCGCCGCGACGCGGAGTCTCTGGGACGGAGGGAGGGGCCGGCCGGTCGCTCGCGGGCTTCTCCTCATTGAGGTGTGGAGGGCGGGACCCTCCCCGGCGGCGCAGCCCGGGCCTGGGGACGCCGCGAAGTGCCGGCGCCCGCCTTCTTCTCCACACCGGCCGTGGTCGCCGCGCGGCCCCTCGGCTGGCCGGGGCCATGCACCCGAGCGCCCGGGACACGTCCCCGCAGCACCCGGACCGCAGGAGCGGACGGGGCTTCTGGAGTGGCAAGCATGAAGGTCCTCGTCCCGCAGCCTGCGCTCGCAAGGTTGCCCGGCGGGGATGAGCGTCTTCAGGCCTGGGGGCTTGTTTGATTTTTTTTTTTTCTTTGTAAAAATCGGGGTTACATTGTCTTGTTCACACCGTGTACCCGTAAATCCTGTCTTGAAAGCTGGGGTGGGAGGCTCGGTGATTGCTTGCGGTGGTTGGTACCGGTTCTCTTTGGCGGTCAGCCCCGGTCCCTCTGCCTCATCTCCCAGCGACGATGGTAATGCCGAAATCAGTATTTAAAAATTCGTCTGAGCTGTTCTGAACTCTTCCTTCTCTTCTAGAAACGTGATTCTTTGCTCTGAATGTCTTAAGTACGGCTTTGAATGGATTGGGACTGCAGAATTCTGTGTTCAAGACGTGAATGCTTATTGGGAATTTTGTGTGTGTATTTATATGTATATCATAGCCCTGTACAAATTAGATGACTCTTTAACCGTGAATGGTGCTGTATTGGTGCTTGCTAAGTCTTTATTAGGATTTCATCATTGCTTGAAAGAAACCAGTCTCTTACCTGATAAAAATATGAATAGATGGTTAGTCATAAACTTAAGTCAGTCAGAATGGAGACTGTAGCTTTAAAAGAGATGTGTCGGTGACTTGAGGTACACCTGCAACACAGGTAGGGCAAGACTGGTTTCTAGGCAACTGTCAGGGGTGAAGAAAGGTGAGGTTAAAATGCCCTTTTTTTTCCTTTCCAGAACAAATGTTCAACCTTTTATAAATGTGTAAGAATGCAACGGGTACACACATTTGTTGAGACTGAACATCCCAAGTTCACCGTACCTGTTTTTTTAACTGCATTTCTTTTCTTATATTTCTGTAATTATAATATACAGTATTAAGTGAAATTTTATTTGAACAGAGACCAAAGACAGGCTAGGTATCAGCAAATGACCAAATTTTGCAAGGACCAAAATAAAAGAAGCTGGTTTCCTGCTAACATGCTGGCTATAATTGGTTACCAATATGTTATCAGGCAAGCTCTTTTCCAGATATTAGCAAGTTTGAAGAAAAATAACAGAGGATTTAGCATGGACTTCAGAAACTATTTGTCATTCCCTTCACTTCAAGCAGAAGTTTATTTTCACCTGTGTGTTCCAGGGGACACTCGATAATAAGTGATAGAGGTCTTGGACTAACGATTTATAACCTGACAGATATGTTAGATTGTAAACTCCTTAAGGGTAGGCACTCTGCCTTGTATAGCTTCTATCTTATGCAGCCTTGCACATAGTTGATGTTGATAAATAATTGCATGAAAGCATGTTTTATCCTTCAACGCTCAGCAGAATTGGACCAGTCATTGATAAGGGTTGGAAAGCAAATCTGTTTAATTTTTTTATGGCTGTTATGAAATGTCTGAATTATTGATATTTTTGACGGGTAAAACTATTGTTTCAGTCATCGGTTTTCCTACTTGCAGTTCACAGTATATACTGGTCACTCTATAGGATTTAATTATGCTTGAGTTTTTGTATGAAAGTACCTCTTGACTGCTGCTTCTCAAAAGTTAAGCTAGATAATACTTCCTTTCTGCTGAAACTAATGGTGGCTTTTCAAAGCAATTTGCGTAAATTACAGGCACAATCTAACATGCTTGAAACTGACCTGATTGTCTGCATACCATCAGATTGCTTTAGAAAGGAGCAGAGGAGGAGAAAGGAGGTGCCAAGGGTAATTCCAGGAATTTGAATGGCATAGGCTCCCTCTACCAGAGAAACAACTCTGCTCTTAATCTAAATAAGTTTGAATTGGTACCTCATCATCTGGATACATTTGGATACATTTAGCATCCTTTGCGGGTGTCTGGCTATATAAAAGCTAATAAAGAACTCCCTACATAAACGCAGTCCAGTTGTGGTATTCTGGCATTGTTCACACAGCATAAACACGTGCTTTGTAAAGGTAGATGGGGCGAATGAGTTTGAGGGTCCTAAATGTGAGTTACTACCTTAACAATTAGTTTTAAGGTAGGGAAAAGTTACTGAGGGGTTCAGATTTCAGAAGGTGGCGGGGAGGATTCTGAGATTTGAAGTCTTTGTTGATACTGTAGTCCAATTCCTCACACCATAAAACTGGGCAATATTACAAAAAGACCACTCTTCCAGGTCTCAACGAATGTGTCTTTAAAATGTGGGGCTTTTGGCCGGGCTCAGTGGCTCACGCCTGTAATCTCAGCACTTTGGGAGGCCAAGGCGGGCAGATGGCTTGAGCCCAGAAGTATGAGACCAACCTGGGCAACATGGTGAAACCCTGTCACTACAAAAAAACACAAAAATTAGCTGGGTATGGTGGCGCATGTCCGTAGTCCCAGCTACTCAAGAGGCTGAGGTGGGAGGATTGCTTGAGCCTGGGAGGCAGAGGTTGCAGTAAGCCAAGATCACACGACTGCACTACAGCCTGGTGACAGAGTGAGACCCTGTCTTTAAAAAATAAACGAACAAAAAAAATGTGGGGCTTGGGCTACAGAAATGGAGCTCTTTTCAGCTTGGAAACAATAGGAAGGTAAGGATTGAAAGACATTATCCAAAAGCTCTTATTCAATACCCCAGATGTGAAACTGGACTAGTTACAGATTGTTTTTTAAACTATTCGCTCAGTAGAATTGTCTTCTGACTCTTATCAGGGCTGCCTCTTTTTCAGCCTTTAGATTTCCATTGTAAAAGTCACCTACTCAGAGAGGCCTTCCCAAACCACCTGTGTAAATATATGCTCCTCTGCCTCCTTATCCTATTGCTGTACCCTGCTTGTTTCCTTGGAAGGTATCACCATCTAAAATTGTTTGCTTGCTTGGCTATTCTCTTCCTCCCTCATTAGATGGAAGGCTTCTTCAGGCAACAACCATCTCTGTTTTTCACCTCACATGGTATCTAATCCAAAATAAGCACTTGATAAATATTTGTGAAAAGAATTAATCCTTGCCGTCTAAGAATTTTTGAGCTGAATGAGCACTATGAGTTGAGTTTCTGTTCCTGCCTCTGCTATTGACTAGCACTTAGGTCTTGAGCATTTAACTTAACAGCCTTTTGCTTCAGTTTCTCCATTTATAAACAAGAATGTTACAAGGAGAAATGAGGTTGTTGCCTAACATGAAGATACTATAGAGTGGAGAGGTAGTGAAAGTGTGGGGAAAATGCTGGATCATAGGACAGAAGAGCCATGATAGCCTTTTTGCTTATAGCAAGATATTTAACCTCACTTTGTTTCCTCATCTGCAAAATGGAGATTATAATCCCTGCCTCTTCTTACAGGGATGTTGTGGGGATCAAGTGAGATAATGTGTAAGAAGGTGCTTTGTAACTTGTTGAGTGCTTTACAAATATAAGGTATTCTATTGTTAAATTCCGGATTTTACAATACAGTGTGATTATAATGCCATCATTGGGATCCATGCTGTGAAAGCGTGTTAAAAGGAGGCCCGTTGGGTATATGTAGTAACCGCTTATTACGAGTAAAAACAGACTTGTGTTATATGAAATAACCGTGTTGTAAAGAGTTCTGTTGTGGTGGGGCATCCGTGGATCGTTAAAGACTGAGGGCTTCAAAATAGTTGTTTGAAGTGGTAATAGAATGTCAAATTGATGCCTTAACTCACCCATTTTAGAGGATACATAGGTCAGATCTACAATTAATAACTTTTAATAGGAGAATTTGAGGGAGTTGAAGTAAAACAGGAACTTTCATAGGCTACAGGTTACCCAAGAAAAGCTATTACCAGTAAATCCATAAAAAAGGATCTGTGCTACCCTTACAAGTTGAGCATTACAGTCAGTCGGATCCTATTTCGCTAGTTTAAAAAGCCGTAGGGACTGGAAGAGGCAGTGTGGTGTGTTGGTGAAGGGCCTGGACACTGAGGCCGGGCTGTCTGGTTGAAGTCCTGGCCCCATTGCTCACCACGTTTGACCTTGAGCAAGTTCTTTAACTCTGTGCCTCAAGTTAAGTGAGAGTAATAATAGTAGCCCACCTTATGGCATTGTAGAGAGGATTAAATAAGTTCATACACATACAGCACTTAGAACTGTGCTTGCCTGGCAGTTGTATGCCCAGTGAATGTTAGTTATTATTAATGGGTTTTATATTAATTGTAACAATCTAGAGTTACCCACTGGATAACTTAAATGCTTGTTAAATAAATTTGAAGTTTTAAAGAGTTGAGTCCCATCATTAGACCATTGTGCTCGTTGTCTTTAGATTAGAATTCGCTTTTATAATAAGAAATAATCTATTGTGTATATGTCAAAAAGAAATAATATTTTTCTCGCCTCTGTGTGTATATATAGTTACTGATTGTGCTACTCTGTAGGAAAAATACAAAGGACAAAAGAATATATTCCTGCTATCCTACTTTTCTGCTGTCACACTAAAATTGTGTAGGAGGCTTAAGTGAGTTGAAAGACTGGATTATGGTAGTTGAGGGAATGGGTTTTTTGTTAGTTTACCATTTTTTAAAATACTTAGCTAGAAAGCATTCTGAATTATTGAATAAATTGTGTCATTTATTTTTTATTTGACAGTTTGAAGATAAATTATTTTCTCTGTTGCCTCTATTTCACCACCTACAAATGGTCCATTATGTTCTGGACATGTTTAAGAGCCTCTGAGGAATGGAGCTGCAAACACAGACACAAATGTTCATCTTTGCCACACTGAGCTACGTTTTAATATCTACTGAAGCCATTAAGCTTTTGTTGAATTCATGCAGGAGTATTTTAATTACATTAAAATATGACCTTATTTTAAAAGTAATCTATGTTTTTAATTTAAAGGCTAGCTATGCTTACCATGGTAGAGAGTACAACTAAGGAAGGTTTCTTAACTTGCCTCCCTCTTTCTTTTCCTACCCCTACCTAAATCATAGGCTATAAAAATGAAATCTGGGCCGGCTGCGGTATCTCACGCCTGTAATCTCAGCACTTTGGGAGGCCAAGGCAGGCGGATCACCTGAGGTCAGGAGTTTGAGACCAGCCTGACCAACATGGAGAAACCCCATCTCTACTAAAAATACAAAAATTAGCCTGGCGTGTTGGCGCATGCCTATAATCCCAGCTACTCGGGAGGCTGAGGCAGGAGAATCGCTTGAACCTGGGAGGCAGAGATTGTGATGTGCACCATTGCACTCTAGCCTGGGTGACAAGAGTAAGACTCCGTCTCAAAAAAAAAAAAAAAAAAAAAAAAAAAAAAAAATTGGTGTTTTTTTTGTTTGTTTTAAATTCCTCACAGGTGATTATTTTAGACATTTTAAAAAATAAACATGCAGAGATTGGTATATTTGGGGAGGATCTAAAATCATGGAGTTTGTCATATTCCTAAATCGGTTTCCTTTTATAAATTTTGCCTCTAAATGTAGTTACCTTATTATCTTCCCTGGTTATGGAAGTATTTAATGTAGGTGATTCTTAAATGGAACTGAAAAGACCATTTATCACCCTGAATAAACAGAAATCAGGTTCTAGAACCAGATTGAAAGGAGGAAATTACATCACACTCTTAAATAAGGAAGCACTGGGCAGAACTGGGTGAGTTGTATGACAAAAATGTGCCCCTCCTCCTCCCATGGATGGCTTCTGAGATTTATTAATGAGATCTGGTGGCCAGGTAAGCATATCTAGGTTACTGCCTTAAGGTAGCCTGCATGTCTTTTTTTTTTTTTTTTTTTTTTTTTTTCTTAAGCAGTTTCAAAGAGACTATCCTCAAGCTAAAGGCATGTGATTTCACCTTAATGAAGAAGATGCAGTGTGCTTTTGGTGTAACTTTTTTAGAAGAATGAAAGTGACCTTAAATTCAGCAGCAAAAACAGTCTAGAAGGGAGTGTTTTAAGAGAAGGCAAAACAGTTTTCAGAAAGTACCCCCCCCAATTGCTTCAAGTAAATATACTGTAACAGAAACCAGTTTAGAAAGCTACACTGTTCACCACTGAAGCTTATAATTTTTACTCAGTCTACAAACTGTCTATTTTGAATTCTGGAAATGAATTTCATAAAAATTCCTTCCTGTTACGTATCCTAAGCTTATTACATTATTATTGGGTAGTCGCCTCACTCCAGTACGCGTTAACTTTATCCTTTATAAATCTGCTTCTCCCCTGAGCTCTTTACTGACTCACAGTGTATGTGAATCTTTCATGTCATTACTTTTTAAAAATGAGATGGATATTTTCTCAGTATCCATTTAATAAATAATAGACATGAATGATGCCAAGATCTACGGGGAAAGCATCAATCAGACGTCAGTTCTGTCCTAGATGATTTGAAGAGTGGAAGGGGAATTGGGGCCCAGCACAAAATAACACAAGAACAGAGCACCGCTGCTCTGGTGTTTCATAAAAGGGAGCAGCTTCGTGGAGAAGGTAGGGTAGAGTTGACCTTAAAGGATAAATCGAATTCTAACAGAGATTTGGGGAAAATAGAAGCGAGCTTGAAAATATAGATTAGGTTTATATTGTGGAGGCCCTAAATGCCAGGCTGAGGAGGTTTTGTTTAGGAGCCTTTGAAGGTTTTTTGAGCAGCAGCAAATCTTAGTTTGAGCTGTTGTTAAGGAATATTGACTTGGTACTAGTGTGTAGAACAGGTTGCATATTTCCAGACCGCAGGAAGAATGATGCCTGTCAATGGAAGGGTAAGATTTGAGAAACCATGTAAAAGTAGTCTGTGGAACTTGGCAATTGAATGTACATGGCCTCAGGTTAAAAATGGTGCCTTGAGAAGTGTGATCCTCTTAGACCCTGAACTGGTTTGGGGAGTGGGGAATGGAGTATGAAGTGAAAGGAGGAGTTTGGTTTGTAGAGTTTGAGATGCCAGAGGGCCATCCAAGTGGAAAGATAATCACCAGACAATAGGAAATGCAAAGTTGAAGCTTGAGCCAGGCTGGAGTCATTGATTCAGGAGCTGTCTATGAGTTGAAGCTATACAAGTGGATTAATAAAAGGATAACCTCAAGAAGCAGATGATTTTAGGGCTTCTTTTTTTGTTGAATTTAAAAAAGAATCAAGTTATGTTAACAGGAAAAGGTGGTTCACATCTGAAATTTGGTATTTAACTGCATTTTAGACCCACTAAAAAAGCTAAAAATAGTTGATAAAGTTTGGAGAAGTTATGCCTAAGGTTATTTGGGTCCTCGTCTAAACCATGCTGCCTGGATTCCTATTCTTGGATTCCATAACATAATCCCATCTTGTACTTTTTAGGTATTGATTTTCCCACATAGGTACATTTTTGCAATTGTTTTCTTCTAATGAGTTGTAAGACAGATAAAATGTGAAAAATTGCAGCATTAAACGTCACTTGGGAAGAGTTTGTTTCTTTTTAGCTTGAGGTTGGTAAAATGGATTTATTTACTCCCCCGCCCACCCCCCGCTTCCATTTGCACTGAATACTAGAAGGTTTTTAGAGAGAGAGAAAGTTTCAGGTGGTTTCATACCCTCAGTTTACAATCTGAGAACATTTTTTTTTAAAAGCCTCCTTCCAAACCTGTAGCACATTGCCCTTTTTGAGTCTACAATTTGAAGTTATTTTCCAAAAGAAGAGAACATGGCAGTTATATTGCCCCCCTCGTCTCCCATACTAGCAAGTAGGAAGTTCGGACAGTTTCATAACATGGCCCATTCACAATTCCCCATTGAAATTTAGAGGCAGGTCACCTTCTATGAATACACAAAGACACTATTGTGATCAGAAATGAGCTGGCTTAGTGAACACAATTCTTTTTATACTAAAAAAATTTTTTTCTTAAGAAAGCTAACAAGTAGGTGATGGAAACAATGAATAAAAAATAACTTTTTCTAGAACATATAAATAATTTTAAGTGACCATTGAAATGTAAGTTTAGAATTCCAAGGCAATTTCTGCAGAGGCGATAGTTACACAATCATTCTGTTGAAAGCTAAGATTTAGATGGCATTAGGAGGCTGACACACAGTAATTACTAGTAGTACTTGTTGGCTTGCAGACAGGTGGGGGTTGGGCCTCCAGAATCCCCTGCAGCATTTTCCTGTAATCTGGATGAGCGATCTTCAAACGTGTGCTTTCAAACTACTTAAATACCATATTCTTCCTATCTTGCCTTTCATTTTTATATTACCACAGATACTTTCCTCATAGTCTTGCCAGTGCTTGTAGAATGCTTAGAAAAAGCTTGATAAACCACTGGGCTAAGTACACAGAGGGAGAGGCTAGCAGTATTTTTAAATTGGTTTCTAAATTTTTTATAGCTTGATGGTAGATAACACATTTGCTTCATTTAAGTAAACTGAAAAACCAATCCTCGACCTCTCAATAATTTAGAATTCCTAAATGACAGAATGTTTTCTTTATCATATATTTGAGAGATTGATTTAAAGAAAAATAATGCTTGACTATCTGAAATAATATTTTAACCCTATCATAAAATCTCTGCCTGGTAGAACAGCTGACTGTGGAAGGGTAAAATGCAGAGAACCAGTCATTGGATCTCCCTTCTCTACTTTGTTACTGAAATCTTGGACCTGTAGAACATTACTATCACTGTTCCTTTCTAATGGGAAAATAATAATAAACACTTGCAGAGTATTTTTTAAAGGTTTTTAGCTTTAAAAAAAAAACCCTGTGCCTTACACAATGTGTATATTGAGTTGATACTGATTATGATAATTAGAGGGTATTATACAATCATTCATTCAACAAACATTCACTTACTGAGCACCTACTAATGTTCCAGGTACTGATTGTTAAAAGGTGATTGAGACACAGCCTCTATCCTGAGCTTACAGTCTAGTAGGAGGTGACAGATTTGTAAATAATAGATTTGAAGTTGCTGAGCAAAAAAAACCAAAAAACAAAAAAAAACAAAAAAGCTGTGTACCTCTCCCCCACAGCAAATGTGTCACGGTCATCTTCAGTCCTTTGCACAGTGCCCAGCACTCAGCTGTGCAGATATTAGTTGCACTGATCCCTTACTAATATTTAGTGAGAGAATGAGATCGTGTTAAACAGTGTGTATGTACATGCCCCCAAAAGGGGTCAGTGTTATGCAGATAGTTGACAAATAATATCCTGGTGCCTAAGGAAAAAAAACCTAAACTTATCATAAGTAAACTTCGCTATCTGAAGACAGCAGAGATTGATGCTAACACATAACGAATAATAAAAAAGGAAAGTGAAAAGGGGGCTATAGGGACTCCAGACCTGTAACATCTGACAGGAGGGATTGGCGGTCCTAAAGTTGAGGAACTACTAATTTAAGAAAAATGTACTTAGCCTTTGTTATCCATGCCTTGCAGCTAAGCAAGATACGAGTTACTGGGTATTTCACCAAGGAGAATGTAAAGAATGTACCTTTAACTTGTCTTTAAAAGGGAGGGAGGAAGCTGTCCCAGGCTTTTACTGAAGCTAGTAATCTTGCAGAACTTGATTTTTACAGGATAATGGAAATTAGTATCTTCATATATTACTGTTTGTTCCTTGAACAAGTAGTAACTGGAGAATTTGTCTTCCCATGGCCAACCCTGAAATACAAAATCCAGATAAATGCTAGACCCTTGGGTAGTCAGGTGCCAATACTGTAGAAACTCTTGCTTAGTTTCAGCATTGGGTTTTAGTGAGTATTAGTTCTGTAGCATAAAATACAGTGGCTTCTGAAATTGCTTTTTTAGCTTGGGAAAAATAAGCGGGATCCACTGGTGCTTCATGCCCAGTGCAGCCGTAACTTGGAAGGCTGGTTTAATAGGTCAAGGGAGGGTCTGTGTGCATTGCCAAGTGAGTGTGATTTGTTGTGCAACTCTCAGGCTCTGCAGTAGGAGGTCTGCTTTTGCTGGCAATAGATTATTTCTCATTTCACTAAAACATTTCATGTCTTTTGGATTAGCATTTACACAAAAAATCATTTTTAGCGTTTACATATAAGCACCCTCATGAGATGTAAGAATTAAGTAAGAATTAAGTGAAAGTCCACAACTGACTTTTTCTATTCAGCATCCCCCCAAATTCTCTCATATTAGCTTTGCTGTAATTTAGACTGTCCTAATGGAGGTATTTCTAAATTGTTTTCTTTATTCTCTCATCTCTTCTACCCCCCTAGGGAATGAAAGCTACTGGTTGATTTCAAAATGCCTGGGCCTCACAGGTTTGGAGATGTCCCAGAATAAGGCACAATGTCAATAGCAGGAGTTGCTGCTCAGGAGATCAGAGTCCCATTAAAAACTGGATTTCTACATAATGGCCGAGCCATGGGGAATATGAGGAAGACCTGCTGGAGCAGTCGCAGTGAGTTTAAAAAGTAAGTAGAGGACGTAATGCTGCTGTAATCTGGATAAATATGTGACACTAAAATGAAAGAGGCTGTGATTGCTCTTCGCTTATGACCAAAGTATCTTCCTCTCCTTTCAGCAACTTTTTAAATATTGACTCGATAACCATGGCCTACAGTCTGAACTCTTCTGCTCAGGAGCGCCTAATACCACTTGGTATGTATTTTGAAAATCTGATCACAGTAAGCATTTGAGAAGAACAGTCTGGATTCAGGTTAGCTTGTCCTCCAGCATTATTTTTTAAATGAGGAAACCTGAACTATTTCCAACAACAGCCTGACCCCTAGTGGCAACAGATTCAGAAGATAACTGTGTTTTTCTCAAGCTATTGTACTCGACTGCCTTCATTCTGAGTCACTGATTCCTAAGTAGGACTGTTTGTGGACGTGGGATCTTCTAAAATCAAGAATTAGTTCTCATTCCAGCTCTGATGCATACTTTACTCCATGAAACCTTAGGCAAGATTTCCCACCTTTCTTACTAGTATCGAATGCATGTTTGACAGTAATAGATGAAAATAGTGTAAATGTTCCTCAAAACTTAGAAAATAGTATTTTTAATGTGAATATTCTGTTCCTTGGATCTTTGTCAAGAGCTGTGTGTGAACTGAACACATTGCAGGCAAGTGCATTCACTCACGATATTATGATGTGCTAGCAATAAGGACTTTGTCTTATCTCATTGGTACCCTACGTGCCTAGTATGGTCGCATGTCTTAAATGGCAAGGCTGATACAGTATGGTATTCATGTAAATTATATGCTGTTCATCTTCCGCGAATTTTACACACAGCACAAAACTTTCCTGTGATGTGTGGGTGTGCACTGTGCACATGTCCAAGGGAGATAGAGGAGATAGTTTGTTCTTTGAACCACACCATGTGCGTTAACAATCTTCTGCTCTCTAATTACACCTGTGGTTGTTGCATGGGTGTTCTCAGGGTGACAGCAGTCAAGTGTTTGACTCAGGAAGAAAGCTGTAGGAGCATAGGTAGGTGGGGTGCTCTCTCCTTCACACAGGTGGAGAGAGGATTGTTGATCTTTTATTAATATCTCTTGTTCATTCCAGGGCACGCTTCCAAATCTGCTCCGATGAATGGCCACTACTTTGCAGAAAATGGTCCATCTCAAAAGTCCAGCTTGCCCCCTCTTCTTATTCCCCCAAGTGAAAACTTGGGACCACATGAAGAGGATCAAGTTGTATGTGGTTTTAAGAAACTCACAGTGAACGGGGTTTGTGCTTCCACCCCTCCACTGACACCCATAAAAAACTCCCCTTCCCTTTTCTCCTGTGCCCCTCTTTGTGAACGCGGTTCTAGGCCTCTTCCACCGTTGCCAATCTCTGAAGCCCTGTCTCTGGATGACACAGATTGCGAGGTGGAATTCCTAACTAGCTCAGATACAGACTTCCTTTTAGAAGACTCTACACTTTCTGATTTCAAATACGATGTTCCTGGCAGGCGAAGCTTCCGTGGGTGTGGACAAATCAACTATGCATATTTTGATACCCCAGCTGTTTCTGCAGCAGATCTCAGCTATGTGTCTGACCAAAATGGAGGTGTCCCAGATCCAAATCCTCCTCCACCTCAGACCCACCGAAGATTAAGAAGGTCTCATTCGGGACCAGCTGGCTCCTTTAACAAGCCAGCCATAAGGATATCCAACTGTTGTATACACAGAGCTTCTCCTAACTCCGATGAAGACAAACCTGAGGTTCCCCCCAGAGTTCCCATACCTCCTAGACCAGTAAAGCCAGATTATAGAAGATGGTCAGCAGAAGTTACTTCGAGCACCTATAGTGATGAAGACAGGCCTCCCAAAGTACCGCCAAGAGAACCTTTGTCACCGAGTAACTCGCGCACACCGAGTCCCAAAAGCCTTCCGTCTTACCTCAATGGGGTCATGCCCCCGACACAGAGCTTTGCCCCTGATCCCAAGTATGTCAGCAGCAAAGCACTGCAAAGACAGAACAGCGAAGGATCTGCCAATAAGGTTCCTTGCATTCTGCCCATTATTGAAAATGGGAAGAAGGTTAGTTCAACACATTATTACCTACTACCTGAACGACCACCATACCTGGACAAATATGAAAAATTTTTTAGGGAAGCAGAAGAAACAAATGCAAGCGCCCAAATCCAGCCATTACCTGCTGACTGCGGTATATCTTCAGCCACAGAAAAGCCAGACTCAAAAACAAAAATGGATCTGGGTGGCCACGTGAAGCGTAAACATTTATCCTATGTGGTTTCTCCTTAGACCTTGGGGTCATGGTTCAGCAGAGGTTACGTAGGAGCAAATGGTTCTCAATTTTCCAGTTTGATTGAAGTGCACAGAAAAATTTCTTAGATTGCAAAATAAAATAGCTGAACTCTGTCTTCATGCGAAGGTTTAGAGCAGTTGTGAGATGCTGTTATGCTGAGAAACCCTGACTTTGTTAGTGTTGGAAAAAAGTCTTTCAGTCTATAATTTAAAGATGTGATGGTGGGGAGGGGAGGATGGGGAAGCTTTTTATATACGCATACATTACATACCTATATATAAACTTGTGGTATAACCATAGACCATAGCTGCAGGTTAACCAATTAGTTACTATCTTAGAGTAATATATATTCAGAATAATAAACTCAAGCTGGAGAAAAATGAGTCCTGATAGACTGAAAATTGAGCAAATGGAAGAAGATACAGTATTGTTTAGATCAGAATCATTAAAAAATATTTTTGTTTAGTAAGTTTGAAGATTTTTGGCTTTTAGGCCTTTTCTATTTTGTTTATTTTTGCGGGTAGTCTTTTCCATGGAGGGCAGGGTATCCATTCTTTACCATGGGTGTACCTACTTAGGTTAAAAATCATCCCAAGGCCTCATACTTCCAGGTTTCATGTTGCGTCTTGTTGAGGGAGGGAGAGCAGCTTACTTGGCAACCATATTGTCACCTGTACTTGTCACACATCTTGAAAAATAAGACGATAATAGAAATAGTGACTAATTTTCCCTTAGAGTTCCCGCTTGGTCCCACCCATTGAAGTAGCTCATCGTAGTGCGGGCCGTATTAGAGGCAGTGGGGTACGTTAGACTCAGATGGAAAAGTATACTAGGTGCCAGTGTTAGGATGTCAGTTTTACAGAATAATGAAGCAATTAGCTATGTGATTGAGAGTTATTGTTTGGGGATGTGTGTTGTGGTTTTGCTATTTTTTTTTTTTTTAGACTGTATTAATAAACAAATACAACACAAGCTGGCCTTGTGTTGCTGGTTCCTATTCAGTATTTCCTGGGGATTGTTTGCTTTTTAAGTAAAACACTTCTGACCCATAGCTCAGTATGTCTGAATTCCAGAGGTCACATCAGCATCTTTCTGCTTTGAAAACTCTCACAGCTGGCTGCTTCACTTAGATGCAGTGAGACACATAGTTTGTGTTCCGATTTTCACATCCTTCCATGTATTTATCTTGAAGAGATAAGCACAGAAGAGAAGGTGCTCACTAACAGAGGTACATTACTGCAATGTTCTCTTAACAGTTAAACAAGCTGTTTACAGTTTAAACTGCTGAATATTATTTGAGCTATTTAAAGCTTATTATATTTTAGTATGAACTAAATGAAGGTTAAAACATGCTTAAGAAAAATGCACTGATTTCTGCATTATGTGTACAGTATTGGACAAAGGATTTTATTCATTTTGTTGCATTATTTTGAATATTGTCTTCATTTTAATAAAGTTATAATACTTATTTATGATACCATTAGTAATGTTTCTTGCCTAAAGTCTTATAAAGTGTATGAAGCAATTTGACAGCATTAATTATTTTTAAGCACAAGTGAAGATTCTTTGAAGTTTAATGTATTCTTGAAACTTATTCTTTAGAATGAAACATAATTTGTGCAATCTTTTTCACATATTGTGAAAGTATACAGTGGAAATGAGCTGTTTGTTTTTACCTTTAACAACCGAAAAGAGAACTGGATTCTGGGGTTATTATTAAAAACAATTACGTTGGGGGGTGGGAGCCCACATCAAGGAGAATGTGACAGAAGAAACCAGTTCTGATATGTAGACTTGGTTTGACTCATTCTGATTTTTAGGACGAGGTCCCGGTTACTCTGGGCCCTTTGGCAGGCTTTGCTTCTTGCTTGTTTAAAGCCACTCAAGGAATCTGCGCCTGCCTTGGCCTGTCACGGAGATGGTAAATCCACAGTGGACAAATGGGCTCCTGGCAGCCTTTGGATGGAGGCAGGGGCTGGAGTGCTGTTTGTGAGGGGACTTAGTCCCATGTGACCTAGCCCTGTGCCTGGTTCTCTTCACTGTCCTCTGCAGGCTCCTTTGTCCCCTGGGAGAGGGTGGGAGCCCTCCACGACCTTCATCGGGCACCCGCACTGTCTTCCCACTCTCCAGAATGAAGAGTGAGGGCTCAAATTATCTGGGTTGAAGTTCAAACTTCATCTCTTTCTAATTCTGTGTGAGGCGGATTATTTTAAATCCCTGTACCTCAGTTTTCTCATTGGTAAAATGGGCAGAGAGGTGGGAATTATTTTGTGACAACTGCATATATAGTATCTGGTACATAGTGAGAGCCCCATACGTGAGAACTGTTTTTGTCATCTAAAGGCTGGATGTCATTTATGGCATTTTACAGATGGAGAAGCAGGCTTGGGACATTCAGTCAACAGACATTTGTTAAATCCCAGCCCCATGCTGGATCCTGCGAAAACATATCCCCTTCCCTTATGGAATTTAAAGCAGATCATGTTAATTATGATGACATCTTACATTAAGCGCTAAATAAAAAGGTAATGAACAATGGGAGCAGTGAGGACAGATAACGGGACCTGTGAGGTGTTAAGCTCTGAAGGGTTAGAATGGAAGCTGAGGGAGGGGAGTGAACAGGAAGGTGTGTTACCAGCGGAGGAAGTAGAGGATGTGTGAGACCCTGAAGCAGGAAACAGCTGAGCAGCTTCCAGAAAGTGGCTGTCAGGAGGAGGAGGGCCTGGAAAAGCATAGTGGGTGCCACTGGAAGATCCTAAGCAGGAGAGGAAAGTGATGTGATTTAAGAGGACAGTGGCTGTTGTGTGGAGGACAGATTGGAGAGAAGCAAAAGGAAACGGGAAGACTTAATGGACGGAGGCTATTGTAGTCCTGAACTAAGACAAGACTGCTTTGGCCAGTGGAGATGGAGAAAAACAGTAAAAGACACCTGGGAGTAGCAGAAACAGTTAAGTTCCAGATCATGCAGGCCCGTGTGCATGGCACCCTTGCCAAAGAGGGACAGCTCCCCAAGTGCAGGGACTCAGCTTCCTGTGCCCTGTCATGACGCGCTGCCTGACCCCGGGGTGCGGTAAGTCCTTGCTGATTGGATGTCTGAATGCAGCACTTGCAGGACTTCACCTGCTTCTCAGACTTTTTGCCTCTCCCCTCCCCTCTGCTTCCTTTTCCTGGTCATATGGTCAAGAATATGTTTCATTAGTTCTGTTTGCTTTCCATCTTACCTTTGTATTTTTACTTGTGTTTGCAAGCATACACCTTTTTTCCTGATTTTTCCTGGCTAAGCAAATGTGCCTAGCCGTCATGCCAATGCCACACTACCACCGGAACACATCCCCTAGCACCTTCTGCCTGCCAACTTATTCCTCAACCAGCACACAAAGCAAGTTAATTCTAAAGAGTTCTAGTGGCATAGGTCAAGCCCGGCACTTCTGACACTCTTCTCTGTTGCTAAGTAAGGTACCAATGGGAAATCAGCTGCGTGTTAGCCGCCACCTTATGCACTGTTGAGTTCTCAAAGATGGTTATGTCACAGAACAAAGTACTGGCCTAAAATCCAGGTTCCTGTCTTGACTTCTCACTTTTTTTTTTTTTTTTTTTTTTTGAGAGACAGAGTCTTGCTCTTGTCACCCCAGGCTCCAGGCTAGAGTGCAGTGGCACCAATCTTGGCTCACCGCAACTTCCGCCTCCCAGGTTCAAGCGATTCTGCCTGCCTCAGCCTCTCAAGTAGCTGGGATTATAGGCAGGCGCCACCACGCCCGGCTAATTTTGCATTTTTTTAGTAGAGACAGGGTTTCTCCATGTTGATCAGGCTGGTCTTGAACTCCTGACCTCAGGTGATCTGCCTGCCTCGGCCTCCCAAAGTGCTGGGATTACAGGCGTGAGCCACCGTGCCCGGCTGACCTCCCACTTTCTATAGGAAGGATTCACTTCGCTTCCCTGAGCTTCAAGCTCCTTGTCAGTATATGTGAGGCCATGCAAGAGCACACTGCAGTGCTATGCACACCTAAGGGACTGATTAGTAGGTACCATTTCGTGGCAGCAAACAGAAGCCAAGGATAAGGGGGCTGTCTTACAAGTCAATTCAAAATTTGGGTAATAGTAAATGTCAAGTTTTTTGTTTTTTTGTTTTGAGGCAGAGTCGTCTTCGTCACCCAGGCTGGAGTGCAGTGGCACCATCTCGGCTCACTGCAACCTCGGCCTCCAGGGTTCTAGCGATCCTCCTGCCTCAGCCTTCCGATTGGCTGGGATTACAGACACCTGCCACCATGCCCGGCTAATTTTTTTATTTTTAGTAGAGACGGGGTTTCACCATGTTTGCCAGGCTGTTCTCAAACTCCTGACCTTAGGTGATCCACCCGCCTTGGCCTCCCAAAGTGCTGGGATTATAGGCACGGGCCACTGCACCCAGCCAATTTTGTCAGTTCTTATGCTGCAGCAGTCAAATATGTGATGTGTATCCTCTTATTTTTAATAAATTCCAAAAAAACACTAATGGAAGTTTAATACTGTTTGTTGCTTATCCATCTCAGGTCTCAAGAGACGTCTTAACTATGCTGTGAAAAGTAAGAACTCTCTTTAAGAGGATGTTTCTTGGCTGGGTGCGGTGGCTCACGCCTGTAATCCCAGCAATTTGGTAGGCCAGGGCGGGCGGATCACCTAAGGTCAGGAGTTCGAGACCAGCCTGACCAACATGATGAAACCCCATCTCTACTAAATACAAAAAAATTAGCTGGGCGTGGTGGCTCATGCCTGTAATCCCAGCCACTTGGGAGGCTGAGGCAGGAGAATCACTTAAACCCGGGAGGCGGAGATTTGCCGTGAGCTGAGATTAAGCCATTGCACTCCAGCCTGGACAACAACAGTGAAACTCTGTCTCAAAAAAAAAGAGGATGCTTCTTCACTATTAGGGGCCCTAAAAAAAAGGCCATAGAGTTTTGTCTTCCAGAACAATTCACAGTTGACTAGAGAAAAGAGAGCCATATTCATATGTCTACTGGTTCAAGAATCGACATGTATTTTAAGCTAGTCTCTATTTTGGTTCTCAATTTCATCACATAATTAATAGTTTTAGGGTATACTGGAGCTTTTCTCTTAAAAATAAGTAAAGCTCCTAGCACAGTTATGTATTTCTTATATAGTTTTTTTTTTAACTTTTCATCTTGATGTAATTATACACTCAAAAGTTGCAAAATAGATCCCCTATGCCCATTACCCAGATTCCCCCAGTGATGACATAGAATTTATCAAAATCAGGAAACTGACATTCGCACAATACTCATATAGGATTTTATTTGGAAGTAGTTACTATCAAAATGAACTTAGGTGCTACTTTTTAAAATTCATTTAGAAATTAATTTTGGCCTTCTGGCATTTTGTAAAAAGCTAATAAAACTCTAAAAATATGTCGTCAGTCTGGGCACGGTGGCTCACGCCTGTAATCCCAGCACTTTGGGAGGCAGAGGAGGGCGGATCACCTGAGGTTGGGAATTTGAGACCAGCCTGGCCAACATGGAGAAACCCCATCTCTACTAAAAATACAAAATTAGCTGGGTGTGGTGGCATGAGCCTGTTAATCCCAGCTACTTGGGAGGCTGAGGCAGGAGAATCGCTTGAACCTGGGAGGGGGAGGTTGTGGTGAGCCAAGATTGCGCCATTGCATTCCAGCCTGGGCAACAAGAGCAAAACTCTGTCTCAAAAAAGAATATATGTAATATATATTATTATATATTATTAATATATAATATATTATTGCATATTATATATTAATATATATTATTTTATATATTATTTATATATGTTGTCATGTAAATAATGCATTATGGCCATTGTCATTGAAAAGATGAAATTAAGGCATGTTAACTTTGATCTGCCATGGTTTCCTGCAAGGTTAATTTGCATTTGCTGTAATGAAAACACTCCTTTACACTTTAAGAATTCATGGCCGGGTGCGGTGGCTCATGTCTGTAATCCCAGCACTTTGGGAGGCCGAGTGTGGGGCAGATCACGGGGTCAGGAGTTTGAGACCAGCCTGGCCAGCATAGTGAAACCACATCTCTACTAAAAATACAAAAATTAGCCGGGCATGGTGGCGTGTGCCTGTAGTCCCAGCTACTCGGGAGGCTGAGGCGGGAGAATTGCTTGAACCCAGGAGGTGGAGGTTGCAGTGAGCCGAGATCACACCACTGCACTCCAGCCTGGGCGACAGCCTGTCTCAAAAAAAAAAAAAAAAAAAAAGCATGAATTGTTTTTCTCTTAAGGGCCTTGAATATCTACAGCCTTGAGGTTCCATATTTTCAAATTGGAAGTGCGTAACAAGCCAGGAGGCATAGTGTGAATTTCTAACTTAGTACTGGAGCTTCGAGGTATTCTTGTTCTTAGGAAAATAAGTTTTGTTCAAACTAAAATACAGTCAAGGACTTGTTTTCTTTAGACTAGATCAATTGACAAACAACCTGGCCCTTTTCCTCTTGGCATGTGAATCATACAACTTGTTAAAGAGGAGTATTGGGTTTTATTTGGAGAAAGGAGGAGAGGAGAGTAAAATTGGGTAGAAGGTTCAATTTGTCTGAACTTGGTTGGCCACACCCTTCACTGCTTGTTAACTACATGAAATCATATGATTTAGCCATGTCTAATGTAATTTGAATCCTGGGAGGATGCAAATTTTCATGTTTGCTTTTCACCTGAATGTATCAAATTTCACTATGCTTTAACCTCAGCCACTAAGAAGCTATTACTAGAGCGTGTTTAAACAAGCTTACTTCTGCCGTCATGTTATCTGTCCAGAATTCAGAGTGGCAAACCATACTTGGTGTGTATGTTTTTCTGCACCTGAGGAAATCATTTACATTAAGGCAGCTCTGTGATAGTCAGTGTTCCTCAGCGTCCGCACCACATGGCAGCAGGTGGGGTTTTGGTGTGGGGAGGGGGCTCGGGAATGGAAAGAAAGGACTCCTTTCCAGGTACTAGTTTGCAATTGTCTTAGAAAGAGAGCCGTGGGGGCTGGGCATGGTGGCTCATGCCTGTAATTCCTGCACTTTGGGAAGCCGAGGTGGGCAGATTACTTGAGGTCAGGAGTTCGAGACCAGCCTGACCAACATGGTGAAATCCCGTCTACTAAAAATAAAAAAATTAGCCGAGCATGGTATCGTATGCCTGTAATCCTAGCTACTCAGGAGGCTGAGGCAGGAGAATGGCTTGAACCTGGGAGGCGAAGTTTGCAGTGAGCGGAGATCGCGCCACTGCATTCTAGCCTGGGCAACAGAGCAAGACTCTGTCTCAAAAAAAAAAAAGAAAGAAAGAAGGCCAGGCACGGTGGCTCACGCCTGTAATCCCAGCACTTTGGGAGGCTGAGGCGGGTGGATCACGAGGTCAGGAGTTTGAGACCAGCCTGGCCAAGATGGTGAAACCCCGTCTCTACTAAAAATACAAAAATTAGCCAGGTGCAGTGGTGGGCGCCTGTAATCCCACCTACTTGGAGGCTGAGGCAGTTGAACCCGTGAGGCGGAGTTTGCAGTGAAGCAAGATCGCGCCACTGCACTCTAGCCTGGGCCACAGAGCAAGACTCCATCTCAAAAGAGAGAGAGAGAGAGAGAGGAGAAAGGAGAAAGAAGAAAAGAAAGAAAAGAGAAAGAAAAGAAAGAAATCTGTGATCTCAGGCTATCAGTTTAGCGTGCCTATCTTCGGCCCATCACCTCTCACCCTGGGAATCCTGAAACCTACCAGGAACCGCAAGCAAGTAAACCTGTAGCAAGCTCCCTAAAACAGCATCCAGGAAAACACATATATTTGTTCTTTTTTTCCCCGCTAAAAACATTGTCTCACTCAGGGACCAGTCCTGAGGAATGTACATGTTATCAGTTAACTTGACATTTTGCTCTGTTGTAGAAAGGCAACGCCTTCATTCCTTGGACATAACTCTGGGTCCTCGTCAAATAAACACCCTAGTCATGCTTCATGCCTATTTCTTCATTTTACAGTCATGAGGGTTTAGCCCAGTGCCTTCCCCTGAGACCGCATGACTTTTGTACACTCCCCTCTTGTGTAAGTCAGAGTGAATCGTGTCTTTCTGGCCCGAGCCCCAAACCTTCCTTGGGCTGAGCCTCAGAGCTGCCTGGGGTGCAACATGCAGGAAGCTGTGTTTTGTGTTTTGAATTCCTGGCTGTCCTGATGTTCTTGGATGAACCGGTGTCCTTGTACACAGTGTCTCTACTTAGTGACTGATAAAAGTTCTTGGCTGGGCAGAAGCCAGTTGACAGTTCCTGCAGTTGGGTGAGTCACAGGAGCCTCCGCTCACCCGCTCCGAGCTGCAGAGGCAACTCCAGGCACCCACAGCGGCTCAGACGCGTGATAAGACTTGTCTGCGCACCACATCATTCCAGCCCAGGAGCCTCTAATTACACGTCTGGTGTTTGCAGGAGCCCAGGTGGCCTGCGCTTCCATGGGCCGAGAACTGTGAAGATAGCACGGGCTGGGTTCTCACTGCCAGCGCAGAGGCCAGGGTGGGGAAGGCACCTCAAAGCCGTAATGCGTCACCTCAATACCAATTATAATACCCGCATTCTAAAGAAAACAACAGTCCATTTAATCATGCGCTTCTTGTTTTCTAAAACACTGCCACAATTTTATCTTCCCATAGACATTTCAAGCCCTTTTTTGTTTGTTTGTTTTTACATCTCACCTTTCCATTCACCCTTCTTAGTACAGGCAGAACCCTACCTGGCACTGCGGGAGACTGAGTGTAGGAGAAAGCAGGATGACGATGGGCCTGAATGGTGGTGTGTTTTCCTCCACAATGTGGCTTTGTCCTCAAGGTGTCTCACGTGATGGAATCTGGCTGATCTGACTTGCTTGCAGATGTCTGTAACAGCATCAGCAGCTTCCAATTGTCAGGAGCTCACTGCTTGCCAGGCATGCTGTCGGGCACGCTGAAATGTTGTGGGATGGCATTGGGATCAGCCCTAGAACCATGAGACCTACCTTCACAGAAAGGACACTCGTTCAGAGCAAAGCAAGGAAGTCACTGTCGCCGAGACCAAAACTGCTCCTGGCCCATGCCAGTTAGTGGCTGATGGACGAAGCTGCGCTGTGGGACAGTGAAAAGCACCGTTTGTTGATCCTGTCAGGAACATCATCTGTGTGGGAGGCTTCTGAGGACAGCAGCCAGAAATCTGTTTTGTTTTTGTTTTCACAGTTACATATTTTTTTCTTCCATGCTTAGTTGATGCTGAATCAATTCAACTGTTCCTTTTGCAAGAGTCCACAAACTTTAACAATAATAGACAGTCATTTGTCATCTGGCAAGATGAGATTGAGAAGATTCTCACTGAGAAACTGATTTACCCAACTGAAATGTTCATTTAAATTTTTTTTCCGGCCGGGCACGGTGGCTCACGCTTGTAATCCCAGCACTTTGGGAGGCCGAGGCGGGCGGATCACGAGGTCAGGAGATCGACACCACGGTGAAACCCCGTCTCTACTAAAAATACAAAAAAAAATTAGCCGGGCGTGGTAGCGGGCGCCTGTAGTCCCAGCTACTCTGGAGGCTGAGGCAGGAGAATGGCGTGAACCCGGGAGGCGGAGCTTGCAGTGAGCCGAGATTGTGCCACTGCACTCCAGCCTGGGCGACAGAGCGAGACTCCGTCTCAAAAAAAATAAAAAAAAAAAATAATAATAATAACAAATAAATTTTTTTTCTTCTAAAACCTGGAGTACTCATCTGTGGATGACTTCTACTCATGTGATTTTTTTTCTCAAATTGGATACTTAAATGATTCTATGTATTTAGTAATCACAAAAAGTCAGTTTTATGGATACAGTTTTCTCTGAACAGTTTTGGTATAGACAAAAAGAGGTGTTACCATCCACCGGGCGTGCATTATAATTCTGTCCTTGCCTAATCCCCACCCAAATGCCCATTTCCATCTACACGAACTCATTCTTTCTGAATCATAAATGCCACACCCTCAGTTGCACATAAAACTTTGCCGTATTATGTATACATCAGTGTGTACGAAGACAAGTTGTGGCTTAGAAGCAGTCCATTTACAGTTTCTGGAACTGTTTGTCATCTTACTTCTCCAAAACTGATTCTAGGTCTGAAAGGTTTTCTTCTAAAATTTGATAGCATGATTTTGAGGATATGTTTTCAATGCCTCTTCTGGTTACAGATCCTGACGTTGGCAGGTCTTTTTCCTGTAAGCATGAAGACCAACCAAGACAAGGTACACTGTGCTATTAATCAAAGTGGCACAGAACAACTATGAGACAGGTCATAGCCAGGAGTGTAATGGAACATGGATATGGAGGGCCATGAAGAGTCCCATAGCCCTCCTGCTACACATCTGAAAATCTCCTGAAATTCAGAATAAACCCATTACTGAAAAACAAAAGTGTTTATTGGCATACCAGACTGTTTCAGGAATTCATGAAAGATAGAAAACAGATGTGTCTTGTTTGATGGAGAAATAAGACCAAAAAAAAGACCAAAGGCTAAAAGATCTACAGGAGGGGCCAGGTGCAGTGGCTCACGCCTGTAATCCCAGCACTTTGAAGGCCGAGGCGAGTGGATCACTTGAGGCCAGGAGTTTGAGACCAGCCTAGCCTACATGGTGAAACCCCATCTCTATTAAAAATACAAAAATTAGCCAGACATGGTGGCTCGCACCTGGAGTTCCAGCTACTCGGGAGGCTGAGGCAGGAAAATTGCTGAACCCAGGTTCAGGAGGCGGAGGTTTCAGTGAGCCGAAATCTTGCCACTGCACTCCAGCCTGGGGGACAGAGTGAGATTCGTCTCAAAAAACAAATCTATAGGAGATGACTTCTGAGAAGGTGGCTGTGAGTTCTGAGAAAGCTCTGCCCTTTATGGAAATAGGGAACAGGAAGGAGCCCTGCGGCAGGAGTCAGGGTGATTATCTGGGGGCTTTTGGAGGATCAGCCAGCTGCCTTCGCCTCCTTCCCCACCTCTCTCATGCTAAACTGTGTCACAGTGTGTGCCCACAGGCCAGAGCACTGGTGACAAGAGGCACAGCAAGACCCTGGGTAGCAAGAAATCTGCACTTTTCTAGGTGGGCTGGAAAGGCCCTCCTGACTGAGAGGACTCAGCCTTCCTCACACTGCCCTGTGTTTCCTCTGCTGTGGTTATCAGAGGCAAACTCATGTCATCAGAGCCTGGTTCAACAGACAGGAGAATAGGAATTTTGAAATATGAGCCCAAAATTTAAACTGCCAAGCATTTGAGGAAAATTAATATCAAGAAAAGTACAAAACTCAATAAACAAAGACTAATCCCCATGCAAACATTTCACAAAGCAAACAGATGTTAAAACAATCCTTGGAGATTAGACAGAATATTATATTTGTGAAATAAGAACAGGCTGTTAGGCTGGGCATGGTGGCCCCCACCTCTAATCCCAGCATTTTGGGAGGCCAAGGCGGGCAGATCACGAGGTCAGGAGTTTGATACCAGCCTGGCCAACATAGTGAAACCCCGTCTCTACTAAAAATACAAAAATTAGCCGGGTATGCTGGCGGGTGCCTGTAGTCCCAGCTACTCGGGAGGCTGAGGCAGGAGAATCGCTTGAACCCGGAAGGCGGAGGTTGCGGTGAGCCAAGATCGCGCCCCTGCACTCCAGCCTGGGCAACAGAGACTCCATCTAAAAATAAATAAAAAATAAGAACAGGGCTGACTGCAGTAGCTCATGCCTGTAATCCCAGCACTTTGGGAGGCCGAGCCCGGCAGATTATGAGGTCAAGAGATGAAGACCATCCTAGCCAACATAGTGAAACCCCGTCTCTACTAAAAATACAAAAAAAATTAGTGGGTGTGGTGGCGGGCACCTGTAGTCCCAGCTACTCAGGAGGCTGAGGCAGGAGGAGAATCGCTTTAACCCAGGAGGCAGAGGTTGCAGTAAGCCGAGATGGTGCCACTGCACTCCAGCTTGGCAACAGAGCAAGACTCCATCTTCAAAAAAAAAAAGAACAGACTGTTTTTTTGTTTTTGTTTGTTTGTTTGTTTGTTTTGAGACGGGAGTCTCGCTCTGTTGTCCAGGCTGGAGTGCAGCAGTGCAATCTCGGCTCACTGCAACCTCTGCCTCCCGGGTTCAAGTGATTCTCCTCCTGCCTCAGCCTCCCAGGCGTGTGCCACCAAGCCTGGCAATTTTGTGTATTTTTAGTAGCGATGGGGCTTCACTGTGTTAGCCAGGATGGTCTCAATCTCCTGACCTCGTGATCCACCCACCTTGGCCTCCCAAAGTGCTAGGATTACAGGTGTGAGCCACCACGCCCGGCCAAGAACAGGCTGTTTTGTAAAAATGCCAAGGGATAGAAAGTGTGAAGAAAGGTTAAGAGACGTTTGGAATCTGAGAAGAGTACAGGGTGGTGGCATAGATTAAATAATTAAAATATAACATCAAAATTTCTCAGATCTGAAGAAAAATACAAGTCTTCATGTGGAAAGGGCCCTCTGAATGCCAAATGATTTGCTTGAAACTAAGACTACACCTAGACACGTTTCCCAAAATTTCAGAACACCAAGTATAAGAAGAATAAAGCTTCCAAAGAGAAAAACAAAAAGCAAAGTCACCTACAGAGGAGTAAGAATTATACAAGCCCCAGCAACACAGAATGCTAAAAGAAAATGCAATAATATTAATATCATCAAAGTTCTAAGAAAAAAGTTAGGTTGGACACAGAAGCTCACGCCTATAATCCTAGCACTTTGGGAGGCCAAGGTGGGTGGATCACCTGAGGTCAGGAGTTCAAGACCAGCCTGGCCAAAATGGGGAAACCCCGTCTCTACTAATAACACACACAAAAATTAGCTGGGCGTGGTGGTGCACACCTGTAATCCCAGCTATTTGGGAGGCTGAGGCAGGAGAATTGCTTGAACCCAGGAGGCGGAGGTTGCAGTCAGCCGAGATCATGCCATTGGACTCCAGCCTGGGCAACAAGAGCGGAACTCCATCTCAAAAAACAAAACGAACAAACAAAAACAAAACGTTATTTTGTATCCAAAGTCCTGTACTCTGTACTCAGCCAAATTACTATTCAAATGAAAGGTCAAAATAAAATACCTGGGGGTATACAAAACCTCAGGAAGTTTGTCACATTCAGATTTGCTCTCTGAAAGAGTTGCTCAAAGATTGCAACCTAATAAGACTAAGAGAATCCAGGGGCTGGGCGCAGTGGCTCACGGCTGTAATCCCAGCACCTTGGGAGGCCAAGGCAGGTGGACGACCTGAGGTCAGGTGTTCAAGACCAGCCTGGTCAATGTGATGAAACCTCGTCTCTACTAAAAATAAAAAAATTAGCCAGCCATGGTGGCACATACCTATAATCCCAGCTACTTGGGAGGCTGAGGAAGGAGAATCACTTGAACCGGGGAGGTGGAGATTGCAGTGGGCTGAGATTGCGCCACTGCACTCATGCCTGGGCGAGAGAGTAAGACTCTGTCTCAAAAAAAAAAAAAAAAAAAAAATCCGAAAAATAGAAAAATGTGGTCTCCAGTGGGTAATTATAAGCAAAGCAGCCATTGTAACTTACAGTTAAGTTTAAGTAATTTTAAAATTTTTTTTAATTTTTAATTTTTGCAGGCACATAGTAGGTGTATATATTTATGGGATCCATGAAATATTTTGATATAGGCATGCAGTGCATAATAATCACATCATGGAGAAGTTGTTTTTGAGTCAGAGAAGTTTAAGTAATTTTTATGTATAACTAAAAAATTAATAATAATAGAGAACTAAGATCCCAGATCTTAGTTCAAGGAGAAGTGCAAGGATCCTTAATTCAAGGAGAAGAATAAGGACTGAAGTGAGAACAGACTAAGGTTTTTATCTTTTTGGAGGAGAGGATAGAATTGATTAATTCTGGCCATTGAAAAATTTAGAGGCTGGGTGTGGTGAGTTGCGCCTAGAATCCCAAGGTCAAGGCAAGGAGGATGGCTTGAGCCCAGGAGTTTGAGACCAGCCTGAGCAACGTCGTAAGACCTTGTCTCTAAAAAAAAAAAATACAAAAATTAGCTGGACGTGGTGGTTCATGCCTGTAGTTCCAGCTACTTGGGAGGCTGAGGTGGGAGGATCGCTTGAGCCTGGAAGGTTGAAGTTGCAGTGAGCCAAGATCACACTACCGCACTCCAGCCTGGGCAACAGAGCCAGATGCTGTCTCAAAAAAAAAAAAAAGGAAAGGAAAGAAAGAAAGAAAGAAAGAAAGAAAGAAAGAAAGAAAGAAAGAAAGAAAGAAAGAAAGAAAGAAAGAAAGAAACTTAGTTGCCATTATAACAGTACTAAGAGATGTGACCTTTAAGAGGTGTTTAGATCATGAGGGTGCCACCCTTGTGAGTGGACTAATGTCAGACTGCAGGAATGGGTTCTCATTATCACAGGAGTGGCTTCAACCCCTCTTGCTCTCTCTCCTACTTTTTTTTCTTTTCTTTTCAGATGGAGTCTCACTCTGTCATCCAGGCTGGAGTGCAGTGGTGCAATCCTGACTCACTGCAACCTCCACCTCCCAGGTTCAAGCGATTCTCCTGCCTCAGCCTCCTGAGTAGCTGTGATTACAGGCACCTGCCACCACGCCTTGCTAATTTTTGTATTTTTAGTAGAGACAAGGTTTCGCCATGTTGGCCAGGTTGGTCTCGAACTCCTGATCTCAAGAGATCCACCCACTTCGGCCTCCCAAAGTGCTGGGATTACAGGTGTGAGCTACCTCACCTGGCCTCTTCTACTTTTTCTTTGCTTTTCCACCATGTGATGTTTTCTGCCATATGATGACATAGCAAGAATGCCCTCACCAGATGCTGGCACCTTGCTATTTGACTTCCCAGCCTCCAGAATGGTGAGACAATAAATTTCTGTTCTTTATAAATTACTCAGTTTCAGGTATTCTGTTATAGCAGCAAAAATGAACTAAGACCAAAAAAAAGAACGAAATAAAACATCTAAAAATAAAATTTACATATAATGATTAAAATTATTATACCAATGGATGCATTACGCACCAGAATGAACACAGGTAAAAAATTGTGAGAGCCGGGCGCAGTGGCTCACGCCTGTTAATCCCAGCACTTTGGGTGGTCAAGGCAGGTGGAGGCTGACATCAGAAGTTTGAGACCAGCCTGGCCAACATGGTGAAACCCTGTCTCTACTAAAAATACAAAAATTAGCTGGGCATGGTGGTGTGCATCTGTAATCCCAGCTACTAGGGAGGCTGAGGCAGGAGAATCTCTTGAACCCGGGAGGCAGAGGTTGCAGTGAGCTGAGATCATGTCACTGCACTCCAGCCTGGGAAACAAAGCAAAACTCCATCTCAAAAAAAGAAAAGAAAAGAAAAAGAAAAAGAAGAAAAAAGAATTGCAAACAGGTAGTGAAATAAATGGTTGTAGATGAATGCTCATAAGAGTGGTATTCACAATCACCAGAAGACGAAAATAACCCAAATGTCTATCGGTGGGTAAATGGATAAACAAAATGTGGTACATCCATCCAATATTACTCCATTATGTTATATGATTCCATTTATATGATACATCCATTATAGGTAAATCCATAGAGGTAGAAAGTCAAATAGGGATTGTCAGAGGCTGTGGGAGAGGGGAATGGGGAGTGAGGAGTGACTTCTAATGAGTACAGGGTCTACTTTGAGGGATGAAAATATTACAGAGCTAGATAGCAGTGATGATTGCACATTATGAATGTGCTAAATGCCACTGAATTGTCTGCTTTAACATGGTTCATTTTGTTAGATGAATTTCAGCTCAATTTTTAAAAAACATGAGACCCAGGTGGATTTAGGGGAAATTTCCATGAAACATTCAAAGAATAGATAATTCTTACCCTTCAGAAATATTTCTATAGAAAAGAAAAAGAGGGATACTCCCTGATATAGTTTGGATATTTGTCCCCACCCTAGTCTCGGTATTGAATTATCCCCAGTATTGGAGGTGGGGCCTGGTGGGAGACGTTTGGGTCATGGGGGCGGATCCTTCATGGCTTGGTGCAGTTTTCTCGGTAGTGAGTTCTCCCGAGATGTGGTTGTTGTCAAGTGTGTGTGGCATCTACTCCCCACCCCCGTCTCTTGCTCCTGCTCCCACCATGTGAGACTCCTATTCCCACATCATCTTCCACCATGAGCAAAAGCTCCCTGAGGCCTCCCCAGGAGCCGAGCACATGCCAGTGCCATGCTTCCTGTACAGCCTGCAGAACCATAAGCAAAATCAACCTCTTTCTTTATAAATTACCCAATCTCAGGTATTTCTCTATAGCAATGCAAGAACGGCCTAACATGCTCCCCAAATCAAGATATGACTTTAGGCCGGGCGCGGTGGCTCATGCCTGTAATCCCAGCACTTTGGGAGGCCGAGGCGGGCGGATCACGAGGTCAGGAGATCGAGACCATCCTGGCTAACACGGTGAAACCCCGTCTCTACTAAAAAAAAAAAAAAAAACCAAAAACCGAAACCCTGTCTCTACTAAAAGTACAAAAAATTAGCCGGGCGTGGTGGTGGGCGCCTGTAGTCCCAGTGACTCCAGGAGGCTGAGGCAGTAGAATGGCATGAACCCGGGAGGCGGAGCTTGCAGTGAGACGAGATCGTGCCACAGCCTGGGCAACAGAGCGAGACTCTGTCTCAAAAAAAAAAAAAGAAAAAAAAGAAAATCTACTGATATAATTCACCATGGTAATAAAGGAGAAAAGCCAGAAGATGTCACTGATGATGGAAAACCATTCAATAAATTTCAACATCTACTCATGACAAAAACTCTTAGCAAACCAAGAATAGAAAGTGTACTTTATTTATTTATTTATTTGTTGTTATTATTATTATTTGAGACAGACTCTAGCTCTGTCACCCAGGCTGAAGGGCAGAAGAAAGGTCAGAGAGACTTGAAGGGAATCCGGACAGGCCATCACAGAATATGCCACTTTGACATAAAGATTATTTTGAGCTGAAGGCAATTGAGAATCAACAGATCTAGAAAGAGTTATCTGCCCTCCCCCTTTTTGCCTAAAAGCAGGTCATAAATTCGATCACACCAGTGTACTCCAGCCTGGGTGACAGAGCAAGACCCTGTCTCTTAAAAAAGTAAATAAGTAAATAAAAGTATCTGCATTTCTATATACCAGCAACAATCAGAAAACAATTCAAAAAAGGAATTAACAATGAAAAAGAGAGGACGGAAGGAAGGAAAGAAGGAAGGAAGGAAGGAAGGAAGGAAGGAAGGAAGGAAGGAAGGAAGGAAGGGAGGGAAAGAAAGAAAGAAGAAAGAAGGAAAGAAGAAAGGAGGGAGGGAGGGAAGGAAGGAAGGAGAGAGAGAGAGAGAAGAAAGAAGGAAAGAAGGAAAGAAAGAAAGAAAGAAAGAGAAAGAAAGAAAAAGAAAGAAAGGGAGAGAGAAAGAAAGGAGAAAGAAAGAAAGAAAGAAGAAAGAAAAAGACCTAATAATACCTAACAAATCCAAAAGATGTGTAAACCCTTAATGGGGAAATTACAAAACTTTATTGAAAAACATTAAAGTTGGCTTATGCGTGGGTCAGCCATAGTGGCTCACGCCTGTAATCCCAGCACTTTGGGTGGCTGAGGCAAGTGGATCACTTGAGGCCAGGAATTCGAGACCAGCCTGGCCAACATGATGAAACCCCATCTCTATTAAAAATACAAAAGAATTAGCCGGGCATGGTGGCACATGCCTGTAATCCCAGTTACATGGGAGGCTGAGGTGGGATAATCGCTTGAACTCGGGAGGTGGAGGTTACAGTGAGCTGAGATCGCGCCATTGCACTCCTGTCTGGGAGACAGAGTGAGACTATTTCAAAAAAAAATCATATCAGCAACAACAACAAAAACCCGATTCAAAACTGGGCAAAGTGCACACTTCAGTAGCACAAATACTAAAAATGGAACAACAGATTATTAGCATGGCCCCTGGAAAAAAAAATTTAATGGGCAAAGCCCTCGAATAGATGTACAAATGGCCAATAAGCAGATGTACTAAGATTTCTAAGATGTACAAATGGCCAATAAGCAGATGAAAAGATGCTCCACATCATTAGTCATTAGGAAAATGCAAACCAAAACCACAATGAGAATGACCGTATGATTCAGCAATTCCACTTCCGCGTGTATACCCCAAAGAATCAAAAGCAGGGTCCAGAAGAGCTGTGGACACCATGCTAACAGCAGCATTATTCACAAAAGCTAAGAGGTGGAAGTAACCCAAGAATCTATAAAGGGATGAAAGGATAAGCAAAATGTGGAACATACATACACTTAAATTTTATTCAGCCTTAAAAAGGAAGGAAATTATGGGCCAGGGGCAGTGGCTCACACCTGTAATCGCAGCACTTTCGGAGGCCAGGGCGGGTGGATCATTTGATGTCAGGAGTTTGAGGCCAGCCTGAAGAACATGGCGAAACCCCGTCTGTATAAAAAATACAAAAATCAGCCTGGTGTGGTGGCGCACACCTGTAATCCCAGCTACCTGGGAGCTGAGGCAGGAGAATCGCTTGAACCTTGGAGGCGGAGGTTGTGGTGAGCCAAGATCACACCACCGCACTCTAGCCTGGACAACAGAGCGAGACTCGGTCTCAAAAAAAAAAGGAAGGAAATTCGAACACATGCCACAACGTGGACATTGAGGATGATTTGCTAAGTAAAATAAGCCAGTCACAGAAAGACAAATAATATGTGATTCCACTGATAGGAGGTACTGAGGGTACTATCATTCATAGAGAGAGAAAGTGGAATGGTGGTTGCCAGGGCCTGGGGGTAGGGGGAAAGGAAAGTTAGTGTTTACTGGATACAGAGTCTCAGTTTTACAAGATGAAAAAGAGTTCAGGAGATGGATGGTGCTGATGGTTGCACAATGGGATGAATGTATCTAATACCACCGAACCATATACTTAAAATGGTTAGGATGGTACATTTCATGTTGTATGTATTTTACTGCGATAAAAAAATTTAATGGGGGAAATCCATTAATAGAGGAATGCCCAGGAGTTTGAGACCAGCCTGGACAACATAGTGAGACCCCATCTCTACAAAAAAATACAAAAAATCAGCTGGGTGTGGTGGCATGCACCTGCAGTGCCAGGTACCTGTAGTTCCAGCTACTGGGGGTGGAGGGGCGGGCAGCTGAGGTGAAAGAATGGCTTGAGCCCAGGAGGTGGAGGCTGCAGTGAGCCTTAATCACGCCACTATACTCCAGCCTAGGTGACAGAACAAGACTCAGTCTCAAAAAAAAAAAAAAAAGTTAAATAAATTACAGTGTGGTTATACTATAACATTCTGTTCAACCATTATATAAACAAAGTGGATTTGAACATGAGCAGATTTCTAAGACATACTGTTTCAAAAAATTCAATATGCAAAACAATATACCCAATAGGATCCTATGTATTTTTATTTTTTTTTTTTTTTTTTTTTTTTTTTTTTGAGATTTTGTTGTTCCCAGGTGAGATCAACGTGTGATCTCGGTCATGCAACTCCGCCTCCTGTTCATTTCTGTTTCTCCTTCTAGTAGTGGTTTAAGGGACAGGTCCAGTAATTTTTGAGGTTTCACCACGTTGGCCAGGCTGGTCTCGAACTCTTGACCTCAGGTGATCCGCCTACCTCGGCTTCCCAAGGTGCTGGGATTACAGGCATGAGCCACTGCGCGCGGCCTTATTTTATTTTTTAAAAATTGACACAATAATGTACAATCTGTGTGTATGTACAAAACATAATGTGTGTGGATGTGGGTGTGTAGAGTTACACATTTGTAAATTCCTAGCAAACAGACTGTAAGCGAGACCTCAAAGTGGGACTTCGGGGAAAGGAAGAGGAGGGAGAGGAGGGAGAGGAGGGAGAGGAGGGAGGAGGGAGGGGAGGGAGAGGAGGGAGGGGAGGGAGGGGAGGGAGGGAAGGGAGAGGAGGGAGGGGAGGGAGGGGAAGGAGGGTGGGACAGAGAACTTTCAAGTCTTGCTTTATGTATTCATGTATCATTTGAGTCTTTCCCAATGAATAGGTATTGGTGTATTTGTTGTATAATTACATTTTTTAAGTGCTTTAAGACCCAGGTGGCGCTGAGCTAGATGCCTCATGGACTAATGACATGGTATTATCCACCATCCGGAGATAATTTACTCTTTCATAAGTGTGCTGAGTGGCTGGTATTCCTCAATAAGGGAAGAAGCAAGTATTAGAAAAGAGGATGATCTCACTCTTGCCTGTGACCTTTGTAAGTTTTATTCTTGCACTGATTTACTGCTGAAGCCCAAATTTGAGGCTTGACCATCCTTTTATTACCATCATCCTTTAACTCACCCCTGGCTGTCAAGTTATCTGTAACAAAGCTTCCTCCCAGTCACCCTACCTGCCTCAGCTAGTCACTCAGCAATGCAAATAGAGAGAATTCTGCATTTTGTAAGACTGACCACATACCACAGTAGGGCCCCAGGCGCCAGGCAGGCAGGGCCTAAGACCGCCGCGCAACAGATACGGAGGGCTGGAGGGAGGAATTTTCAGGACCGGGTGAATACAGGACTGTCGCCAGCCCACATTCCATCTAGGTCTAAAAAACAAGGAAACAGCCTGGAGCAGCGGCTCACTCCTGTAATCCCAGCGCTTTGGGAGGCCGAGGTGGGTGGATCACCTGAGGTCAGGAGTTCGAGACCAGCATGGCCAACATAGTGAAATCCCATCTCTACTAAAAATATAAAAATTAGCCGGGTGTGGTGGTGGGTGCCTGTAATCCCAGCTACTTGAGAGGCTGAGGCAGGAGAATCCTTTGAATCTGAGAGGCGGAGGTTGCAGTGAGCGGAGACCGCACCATTGCACTCCAGCCTGGGCAACAAGAGTGAAACTCCATCTCAAAAAAAAAAAGGAAACATAACATTCTCTTCAGTATACTTTGTGAAATCTTATTCTCTTCTGGAAAGAAGAAATCTGAACTAAGCACACTTGTTATGGCTTACTTACCTTTGCTTGCCTTTAAAGAAAACCACTGAAGCAAAGACGTGAAATCTAAAGAGGGCAACATCTCGCTCCTGGTTGCTGTCTTCCAACACAGGCTCTCAGATTTTACCATCATCAATCCAAGTTTTGTGTCTGGAGATTGCGCCTCCATTAGCCACAATTTTGTCTTTTCTTCTTTATTTTTTAAGACAATGAACTTTCAAGTCTAATGTTATTTTTAAGCCAAGTAAAAACCTCCAGGAGCAGGCTGAATTTAAAAACAAAATACTTGCCAGGCGCGGTGGCTCACACCTGTAATCCCGGAACTTTGGGAGGCAGAGGTGAGTGGATCACAAGATCAGGAATTTGAGACCAGCCTGGCCAACGTGGTGAAACGCCATCTCCAGTAAAAATATAAAAATTAGCCGGACATGGTGGTGCATGCCTGTAATCCCAGCTACTCAGGAGGCTAAGGCAGGAGAATCGCTTCAACAGGGGAGGCGGAGGTTGTAGTGAGCGGAGATTGTGCCACTGCACTCCAGCCTGGGCGACAAGAGCAAGACTCTATCTCAAAAAAAAGAAAACCTGAGAATGTGATCACATGCAGAATTGAAACAGCAAAGCAAAATAAAGCAGCTCTATGAAGTAGCTGAATTTCTGAGGCCCAGCAGGTATGCAGCCCTGTGGGGAGATCCCATCTGATCAGCTGGTCCAGGACTTGTTTGGGAACCTGCAAGCTGCAAGAAGTGAAAAAGATGATGATGATGGTGATAATGATGGTGATGGTGGTGATGGTGGTGGTAATGGTGATGGTGGTGAGGGTGGTGGTGATGGTGGTGGTGGTGGTGATGGTAATGGTGGTGATGGTGATGGTGGTGGTGAGGGTGATGGTGGTGGTGAGGGTGATGGTGGTGGTGAGGGTGGTGGTGGTGATGGTGATGGTGGTGGTGAGGGTGGTGATGGTGGTGATGGTGATGGTGATTGTGGTGATGGTGATAGTGATGGTGGTGGTGATTGTGGTGATGGTGATAGTGAGGGTGGTGGTGGTGACAACGGTGGGGATGTTGATGATGATGGAGATGGTGATGTTGCTGGTGATGGTGATAATGGTGGTGGTGATGGTGATGGTGGTGAATCCAGCATTCACATTCTTCCCAGTGCTAAAGACCTTCCTTAGTGCTCAGTCCCATAAGAGCCCTTGGCCCCAGCCTGGATGCCTTGGGACTCAAGCTAGGGTCTGGGGAAAGGGCCAGCTCTGGAAAGGCCTCATGCTGGAACCGTGAAGAGTGTGTCCAGCCCAGATGTGAAAAGGAACAGCCCCTTCCTCTGCACTGTGCTGACAGACCCCTTGTGTGCATGGGGAAGATGCTGTAGCTAATAAACAGGGAAGAGTCTGAGAGCAGCCCAGACCCCCCTAGCGCTCTTGGATGCCCAGGTCCCTGCTGCTGCTTCCCCTTACTAAGGGCAAAGGGAGGGTGTTTTCTAAAAAAAACAACCAGATGATTCTACAGGAGAATTGGCTGCAGGAGAATATGATGTCCTCCTCATTCCTTAGGAAACCAGGCCGGGTGCGGTGGCTCACGCCTGTAATCCCAGCACTTTGGGAGGCCGAGGCGGGCGGATCACAAGGTCAGGAGATCGAGACCATCCTGGCTAACACAGTGAAACCCTGTCTCTACTAAAAATACAAAAAATTAGCCGGGCGTGGTGGTGGGCGCCTCTAGTCCCAGCTACTAGGGAGGCTGAGGCAGGAGAATGGCTTGAACCCGGGAGGCGGAGCTTGCGGTGAGCTGAGATTGTGCCACTGCACTCCAGCCTGGGCAACAGAGCGAGACTCCGGCTCAAAAAAAAAAAAAAGAAAGGAAACCAACACCCTAGAATATATAGTAACCAGACTCAGATGATACATTTGGCTACTAAAGTAAAATCATACTTTACATTTGATGTTGCAGTTACAGAAATGAATCCTATGGCATAGGCCCATAGGCTCTTGACCTCTAGAAAGACTTTCTTCTCCGTAATGGATGATACCAATGACCACTTTTAGGGTTACTGGTCGGACAGAGTTGGAGATGCAGCACACAAATGTCCACATACTGGTAGAGAGAAGTTCTCGAAGATATGGTAAGTGAAAAAGCAGGGGCAGAAGAATGCGACCCCTCTTGGGATTTTGGATAGAAGTTGATCCTTTTGCATAAAGTGTGAAAGAAAATTGGCCGAGCGCAGTGGCTCACGCCTGTCACACCCTCACCCCCAACTCAGGAGGAGCACAGTCAAGCCACCTGCCACACATCTTAATCACACATCTGAATTCTCACTGCAGGTCACTTTTCAACTGTAGATAGCGCCCCTCCCACTTAAGTTTCCAATTTTTGTTTGTCCCCTCCCCTTAACTTACTAGAAGTTAGGAAGCAAGTTTGTTCCGCCTGGGAAAGAAGCGGGCAGATAAGAGAAAGTGGAGGTTTTAAAAATGTTATCAACATGCCAAAAGCTAGTCATTCAAGAAGGACCAGAAAAAGCCCAAGGTTTAGATAAAACTGGTTCCTGGAGCCCCCATCCCAAACACTGTCAGGGAAAGGGAAATAAATCTTCACTGCAATGCCTGGGCTCTGATAATACTGATTTCTCTTAGAGATGCTCTTTTAGAAATGCTCATCTAGAAACACCTTTTCCTGCTGCCCTGAGGGCACAAAAACTCAAAGAGCCAATTTCTTTCACTATCTCCCTTCCTGTAGATATCTCTAAAATTCCAAGGAGCTTATTCAGAGGTAAGGGATGCGGGCAAAACACCTAGCAAACTTGAGAGAGTTTACAGATGTTCACTATTAGTAATAAATGGGTTTCAGATCAGCAATTTGACTTTTTGGTTTTTTTTTTGAGACAGAGTCTCACTCTGTTGCCCAGGCTGGAGTGCGGTGGCGTGATCTTGGCTCACTGCAACCTCTGCTGCCCAGGTTCAGGCGATTCTCCTGCCTCAGCCTCCCGAGTAGCTGGGATTACAGGCGCCCGCCATCATGCCCAGCTAATTTTTGTAGTTTTTAGTAGAGACAGGGTTTCACGATCTTAATCAGGCTGGTCTTGAACTCCTCAACTCATGATCCACCCACCTTGGCCTCCCAAAGTGTTGGGATTACAGGCATTAGCCCACATCCAGCCTGTGACTTTCAAATAGCAGGTATCTGCCGGGCACGGTGGCTCATGCCTGTAATCCCAGCACTTTGGAAGGCTGAGGTGGACAGATCACCTGAGGTCAGGAGTTCAAAACCAGCCTGGCCAATGTGGTGAAACCCTGTCTCTACTAAATATGCAAAAATTAGCTGGGCAAGGTGGCGGGCACCTGTAATCCCAGCTACTTGGGAGGCTGAGGCAGGAGAATTGCTTGAACCTGAAAGGTGGAGGTTGCAGTGAGCTGAGATAGGGCCATTCATTGGACTTCAGCCTGGGAGACAAAGAGAGACTCCATCTCAAACAAACAAATAAAACAAATAGCAGGTATCCAGTAAACAAACAGCAAGTGTCCAGTTTTCTTTCCTTATTAAAAGTGGGCTGGGCACGGTGGCTCATGCTGCAATCCTAGCACTTGGGAGGTTGAGGTAAGAGGATCACTTGAGCCCAGGAGTTTGAGACCAGCCTGGGCAACATAGTGAAACACTATCTCTACAAAAAAAATAACTAGCTGGACATGGTGGCGTGTGCCTGTAGTCTCAGCTACTTGGGTGGCTAAGGCATGAGGATCGCTTGAGCTGGGGAGGTCCAGGCTGCAGTGAGGCATAGTTGCGCCACCACACTCCAGCCTGGGCAACAGAGCGAGACCCTGCCTCAAAAACAAAACAAGGCCAGGCGTGGTGGCTCATGCCTGTAATCCCAGCACTGTGGGAGGCCGAGGCAGGCGGATCACTTGAGGCTATGAGTTTGAGACCAGCCTGGGCAACATAGTGAAACCCCATCTCTACAAAAAATACCAAAAATTAGCTGGGCACAGCGGCCTGTGCCTGTAGTCCCAGCTACTCAGGAGGCTGAGGCAGGAGAACTGCATGAACCCAGGAAGCAGAAGTTGCAGTGAGCCAAGATCGAGATACTGCACTCCAGCCTGACCGACAGTGAGACCCTGTCTCTAAAGAAAAAAACAACTGCAGTGTATTTTACCTCAAATTCACCAATCTGAACTCTAAATTCATCCCAGCCCCTCCCCCAAGGACTCCTTCACAAACTCAGGACATCGAATCTCCACATGATCTGTGTTCAAGTCAGAAGTGTGGGGGTTGTGGCCTAGCGCAGTGGCTCACACATGTGATCCCAGCAGTTTGGGAGGCCGAGGCAGGTGGATCACTTGAGGCCAGGAGTTCGAGACCAGCCTGGCCTACATGGCAAAACCCCGTCTCTACCAAAAATAAAAAATTAGCTGGACATGGTGGTGCACATCTGTAATCCCAGCTACTCGGGAGGCTGAGGCAGGAGAATCACTTGAACTTGGGAGGTGGAGGTTGCAGTGAGCCGAGATCATCGCACCACTACACTCCAGCCTGGGTAACAGAGCAAGACTCCGTCTCAAAAAAAAAAAAAAAAAAAAAAAAGTGGGGGTCGTCCCAGACGCCCTTCCTCTCACACTGAGTGGGTGCCCAACGCTGCCACCTGACTGCCCCAGCATCCCACCTGCCTGCATGCCTGCTCCAGAAGGGTCTCTTCTCCGCAGGGCCAGTCTTTGAACCAGGTGGGTCAGGTCTCTCTCTGGTGGTTCTGTCTCTGTCTTGACACCTCGCCGTGGCCCTGGCTACCTCTCCAACTTCACCTCCTACCACGTTCCTCTAACCCGCCCTTCATTGCTCCTGTGGCAGGGCCTCTACACTCCCTGCTCCTGCTGCCTGGTACGCTCTGAACAGACACCTACTTGTCTCTTTCACACCCAAAAGTCCTCAGATTCCCACTAAGATCTCTTTTCAGAGAGGCCTTCACTTCCCATCATGCAATTCCCCTGTCACTGCCTCCTTACCCTCCTTCATTTTCTTCATAGAATGTGGGTATTTTATTATTTGCTTTCATCTCTCCCTGGCGCCCACAACATAAGCTCCCCAAGGACAAAGGCTGTGTTTCTCCCTGGCGTATTCCCAGCAGCAGGAACAGCACTTGGCACACAGTAGGTACTGACTGAGCACACAGCTGGGGAAGGAATGAAAGCCTAAGCACTGCTCCTACTTCACACCTGAAATGTCACTTCCTCAGAAGCCTCCCTCCCCACTCCCCACTATGGAAATCCTCTCTCCCTTAGCATTATTATGTTAAAGCGTTTACTAAAATAGACAATTACACGTGTTTGCATTGTAAAAGTTAACATCTGCCCAGCCTTCTGGACCAGGGTCAGCCACCCACAGCCTGAGGGCCCTCCCAAGCAGGTCTTTCGCTGGCAGTGATGAGCCGGCTGCCAGTGCTCTGGGTTGCCAGCATATCCCCTTGGCCACTCCAGCAGAGAAAGTACAGCAGCTATGAGACCCTCGGATGGAGTCTCATGGACTGAAGGAGCTCACCTGGGTCACACGGCCAGTGGTAAGCAGGGCTCTGATTGGCTGGGTCTGGGTCATGTGCCCACCCAGGAGGAATTGAGTGGTTCACAAGGAATGCTGGGTGCTATTACCTGGGGAAGAGAAAAGAGATGTTGGGCGAACCTTGAAGTTTTTATCCAAAGACTCTTTCCATAATGGAAAAAGGAACTAGTGTATAAAAATTCACCAGTACTGCCAACTTTTTTTCTTTTTGGAGACAGGGTCTTGCTGTGACACCCAGGCTTGGGTGCAGTCGTGTGATCATAGCTCATTGCAGCCTTGACCCCCTGGGTTCAAGTGATCCTCTCACATCAGGCTCCTAAGTAGCTGGGACTACAGGTGCATGCCACCATGCCTGGCTAATTTTTGTATTTTTTTTGTAGATGGAGACTTGCTATGTTGCCCAGGCTGGTCTTGAACTCCTGGCCTCAAGCAATCCTCCTGGCTCGGCTTCCTAAAGTGCTGGGATTACAGGCATGAGCCACCACACACAGCCCTCATTGGTATTTTTTAATAGCACATTAAAAACACACAGCTAATAAACAGAGAAAATCACAAGCCTCTTAAATTCTGCTTGTATGCCTTTCCTCCTTGCTGTGTAAAATGTGTTCACTGTTATTTCAGTGCTATATGGACAGTTAAGAGCTGCAAATGAAGGTGATATGGAATTTAATTTCACAAAATAAATGACAGACAAAACAAGAAACAATCAGTAGTTTGCTAAATGCCCTGTTTATTCTGCAAACAAGGCTTAGAAATGTATAGACACAATTTGTAGGCTGAGAAATCTCTGTGTAGTTGTGACTTCACAACTATACTTCCGCAAAAGCAGTAATGACAGCGGCTTCTGAACACATTAACCTACCACTGTTTTGTTTAGAGCGAACACAGTGAGAATGGATTCCTAACGGCCTGTTTCTCTAAGTGATCGTCACAGTTCGCTGCTCTAGTCTTTAAGAACAAGTGGAGCCTTCACTTGAGCTGCCACCTCCTTGCCGTTCAGGGCTTCAACAATTGCAAGCGCAAACTCGAAGCTGGTCCCAGGCCCCCGGCTTGTAAGAATCAGGCCGTCCTTTTCCACACGATTCTCAGAGTAGGTGTAATGACCTGCAAAGTAGAAACAGAAAAGGTGACATCCTAATAGGCTATGTGACGAGAAAGACGATTACTTACCAATTAAATTCACTATTACAGCATATAAACCCAACACTGTAGCTAACCATTCAAAAACATTTACTAGGCACTCCAAGCTCTTAGAAGCCCCCTACAAAAGTATTTTTAAAACTGTGCAGAGCAAAGGGTGAGAGAAACCACTGTTAGACTGAAACACATATGTGTAAGTTAAATGTAGCTGCTAAGACTTTAAGTGTTGGGGGAGATGTCAGTGAATGACAGTTACTCACATCACTATTTTACAACAAAGCTCAAGTGTCAATTCTGAAGTGCCGGGGAAGGGTGAAGGGATGCAGCAGCGCCGAAGGCAGAAGCCACCCCGATCAACATGTGGCGGCACGCACACCCTCTGATGCCTCAAAAACAACCACAGCACAACGTAATGGAGGCGGGTATGCATGTGAGTGTGCGTGTGCAGGTAGAAACCACATTCACTCTCAAGGACTACTTTCCTTCTGCATCCCCGCACCCCCAGGCCCGCCGGTTGGCTATTTCTTGGCAAATATAATATCAAAACTGGGACTCTTGAGCATGGATGCCCTGAGCTCTGCCCCTCCATAGCAGGTAGTCACCAGCCTCTCCACTGCACACAGAGCCTAACCTCCCTCCCCACACCCATCCCTATCACTCTCCCACCTGGAGCTTCCCTTACTGAATACAACAGGTTCTCTTCTGCTCCAGGAAGAGCTCAAGGGCTGCTCCCTCCACCCAGAGACCAGCTCTTCCCAGTTCCTTGCTCCTTCAGTTTCAGCATCAACAAAAACCCCTCAGAGAGGGTATCTGTGACGACCCCCACCTCTCCAAATTAGGTTCCTCTGTTGAGTCTATCACCGCATCCTATTTACTGCCCTCCCAGCATTGATACAATCTATCACAATCTATAAACATTTCATTTCCTTGTTTATTGTTTACTCTTTAAAAAGGCTGGGTCTTCATCAGTCCGTCTGGCCAATGATACCCATGGCACACAGGAGGCACCCCTGAAGTGTGAGGTCAAAGGCACCAAACACCATTCTTCACTCGATCTCCTTTCTCCCCTGTCCCCTGCTTTAAAGAGGAAGGATCTCTGCATGATTACAGCTCTCTCTTCCGGCTGTGCACCCCTTCAATCCATGCCCAGCACCCAAAAGCTAACTCTCCAAAGTGCGAAGCAGGGCATAGCCAGTTCCCCATGGAAAGCCCTTGCCAACTCTCTCCAGCATCTGAAGGCCACACTGAACTCCATGTCACGGGGCCTGGAGCCCTCTGCGGTCTGGCCTTTGCACAGAGACTGGGCTGGGACCAGAAGGGAGATGGAAAGTAACCTGCTGTCTGGGTAGAAGCTGGTGGTGCCTGCACTACGCTGGTGACAGTGATCCAGAGGAAATGGAGGTTTGCAATGAAGGCCTAGGTGAGGAGGCTTCAAGGATGACTCCGAGCTGCCTGTCCCAGGTGACTGGATGATGGCGACACCACGCAGTGATGTGGGGACACAGAACAGATTTAGCGGAGGGGGAAGTGACAAAGCTCCTCTGTGAACTCCTGCTCTATCCTGATGCACCGGCTGTGTAGGCAGGCGGGTGGCTCTGGCCACCACAGCTCGGTGCAGACCTGAGAACACCTGGAGGGCACAGCTTTCTCTTCTTCCTTCTTCTGTTCCCAGTGCCAGGCACTAAGGAGGAGCTTAGGAAACGTCTGTTCAATGAACATGCAGAAAAATTCATCCGAAAACCTCCCTTCAAACAGAAGCAGGAGTGCTTCTGCTGTATTAATGAGCTGCTGAAACCACACAGTCAGTGTTCATTTCTTTTCCAAGGAGATTAACAATGGCTATAGGAACTTGTCTTACTGTCATTAGAAACCAAGCCACCGCTGGTCGAGGGCAGTGAGTTATCTCAATTGATCGTTCACAGGCAGTTACTCCTTGTTCTACTCTTTCTCCTCTTCTCACTACTGTGCTTGACTAATCTAAAAAATTTAAAAAATCAGGTCACCCACCAAAATAAATGAATAGAGTACATTAAAAATTTCCAATTTAACTATTGGAGAGAAAAAGAGGATCCCTAGTTTGAGGGGAAAATGTTTATCATAATCTGACCTCATTTACTGATGGTTAAACCAGGCCAAGACCATTTCAAATGCTAACCTAGAAACTGGCTGGGCTAGGTCTTCCAGAGCGACGGTGAGATGCACAACTGAGAGTGGGACAACGCGAGGCACAACTGTAAATGGTTCACTGAACAGTATCTTTGTGGCTAAAACAGTGCAAACAGGGCTTAAACTGGTTAAATATGCTTAAAGGTTCTACGGTTCTTGTCAGACTTTTAACCAGGAAAAGCAAAAGGTTTAAGGTTACCAACTGCCTCCACCTAGTGGCGAAGACAGAACATGCACCCTGTCAGTGCCAGGAAGGCACTGTGCGAACTTGAGGCTGGGATTGTGACCCTACAGCGAATTCAGATTTTACACTTCCCGTCCCAACCAGTAGAAGGCATTGATTTTTATTTATTTTTTTAAACCAGACTCCAAGTCTTAAAGTCTCTTCAGAGAAAAAGCAATGGGAAGCTGGACACGGTGGCTCACGCCTGTAATTCCAACACTCCGGGACGCCAAGGCAGGTGGATCACCTGAGGTCAGGATTTCAAGACCAGCCTGACCAACATGGTGAAAACCTGTCTCTACTAAAAAAAAAAAAAAAAAAAGCAAAAATTAGCTGGGCCTGGAGGCCAGTACCTGTAATCTCAGCTACTCAGGAGTCTGAGACAGGAGAATCACTTGAACCCGGGAGGCGGAGGTTGCAGTGAGCCGAGATGCGTCACTGCACTTCAGCCTGGGTGAGAGAGCAGATCGAGACCATCCTGGCTAACACAGTGAAACCCCGTCTCTACTAAAAACACAAAAAATAAGCCAGGCGTGGTGGCGGGTGCCTGTAGTCCCAGCTACTTGGGAGGCTGAGGCAGGAGAATGGCGTGAACCTGGGAGGCAGAGCTTGCAGTGAGCGCAGATCACGCCACTGCACTCCAGCAAGCGAGCCTCTGTCTCAAAAAAAAAAAAGACAACGGGAGGGCTCAGGACACAGGTCAGCAACGACAAGCCTGAGGGCCGAGGCCAGGTTGCTGCCTGTTTTTGCAAATGCAGCTTCACTGGCACAAAGCCACCCTGCGTGTTTAGCACTGTCTGCAACTATTGTGGAGCTGCAACAGTTGAGTAGCTGCCAGAGAGCTGAAGTCCCAGAAAGCCTGCAGTATTTACCACCTGGCCTTTGGGGAGCAGTCAGTCGACCCCTGAGCAGAGTTCTGGGTTCAAATCCCAGGTCTGCCATTTAGTGGCTGTCTGACCTCTCAGAGCTTCACTTTTTGGTAAAATGAGAATGACACCAACCTAGCAAACAAACAGTACTCAGCACTGGTGGCATGCAGTGGCGTTACAGAGGCTAGGTGAGGGCAGTCTTTTCACCAACAATCCTGAAGCAGGTTTATCCTCAGGCAATGGATGAGGAAACAGGCTCCGAGAAACTAAGGAAACTTCTCACAGTGAGTGGGGAAGCTGAGGGCCACCCCACAACGCCAGGCTCCAGAGACCCTGCTCTTCAGTGCTCAGATATGGGACCAAGCATGCGGATGCCATCAAACAGTGGACAAATGAGAAACGGAATCACACATTACAGTTATAACCGACTTATTCTAAAATCGGAGAAATTAAAAGATTATGGGGACTGGGGCTGGTAGCACATACCTGTAATTCCAGCACTTTGGGAGACCAAGGTGGGAGGGTCATTTGAGCCCAGGAGTTTAAGTACCGCCTGGGCAACATAGTGAGACCCTGAATCTATCAAAAAAAAAAAGAAAAAGAAAAAAGAAAAAAGACTATGGCCATGAGATGGGATTGCTTATCTGAGGAGAAACTGTCACACTGATCTTTCAAGTTCACTTGCAGCCCTACCTCTCGAAGTGTCCTGAAGGGGTAGACATTTCAAGTATCCATTTCTTATAATAGAGGTTACTGACTAAATCCAACACCTGGTAACTTAAATGTGTGTGGGAGCCTTTTGCTACCACAGAGCAGGAGAGGGGCAGGAAGGCAAAACTGGATGCAAGGCAGCGGGCTGGGCTTGAGCTCTGGCCTCAGTCTCTCCTTGTTTGTGAAGCCAGGATGATGCCACCTGCCTTGCTGGGCACTGGGGACCAGGAAGCTCCACCAAGGTAACGTAGGGGAACGTGCTTTGTAAACTCTGAGTGTGAGCATCAACAATCTGATTTTTTTCTATGCCTGACCAACCTCAATGTTTTTGAGGCACTAAAGGAAAACAGATGCAACAGGCACACCTTCAGGTAGTGCAGGAGTGCGCTCCGCTTGAGTCTTCCCTCTGAAGACATCACAAAAGAAGCCCAGTTCTGTTCTTTCCATTTCTTTCAACCCTCTAAAATCCCTCCATGAACTTAAATTCCTAAATTTAAAATGCCCAGAAACCAGAAACTTTTATTAAAAAGTACCAACTTTTTTTTTTTTTTTTTGAGACGGAGTCTCACTCTGTTGCCCAGGCTGGAGTGCAGTGGCACGATCTCGGCTCACTGCAAGCTCCACCTCCCGGGTTCACGCCGTTCTCCTGCCTCAGCCTCCTGAGTAGCTGGGACTACAGGCACCCGCCACCACGCCCAGCTAATTTTTTTAGTATATTTAGTAGAGACGGGGTTTCACCGTGTTAGCCAGGATGGTCTCGATCTCCTGACCTCGTGATCCACTCCCGTCGGCCTCCCCAAGTGCTGGGATTACAGGCATGAGCCACCGCACCCGGCAAAAAGTACCAATTTTCAAACAGATAGTTTTAATGATAACATAGTATCTTTCTAGCAACTAAAATAAAACCATGAGCAGGGCACAATGGCTCACATCTGTAATCCTAGTACTTTGGGAGCCCAAGCCAGAAGGATCGCTTGAGGCCAGGAGTTCAAGACCAGACTGTGCAATATAGTTAGACCCTGTCTCTACAAAAAAATTTTAAAATTAGCCAAGTGTGGTGGCTCACACCCATAGTTCCAGGTACTCGGGAGGCTGAGGTGAGAGGATTGCCTGATCCCAAGAGGTGGAAGTTACAATGAACTGAGATCATGTCATTGCACTCTTGCCTGGGTGACAAAGCAAGCCTCTTTCTCAAATACATTAAATAAACCATGGATTTTCAGGAAAACACTGCTCTGGATCAAATGTAACTGTATGTAGAATGTACAACAGCAATACAGAACCCTCATGTAAACTGTGGACTCTGGATGATGATGTGTCAATGTGGGTGCAGATTCTAGTGCAGGATGTTGATAGTAGGGGAGGCTATGCATGGCCAGGGGCAGGGGAGTGGGGAGTGGGGAGTGGGTGAAGGTAGACGGGAATTTGGCTGTGAACCTAAAACTGCTCTAAAAAAATAAAGTTTAGTAATTAAAAAACATGCAGTATAATGAAAAGTGCATCACTTTTAAAAGGGAGCTCAGATATGCTCACAACGGCATTCAAGGATGTTCATTACAGCATGGTTTACAAGGGCAAAAGCAGAAAACCACCTTCATGCCCGCCCCCAGGAGAAGGTTACATACAGCACGGCACATTCCAACACTGGACTAGCAGCTGTACTTAACAAGGATGAAACAAATCTAAATCTACATGTGCTGTTAAAAGATAACATAAGATATAACGTTAAGTTAAAAAAAGCAAGCTGCAGAACAATACATTTAGTAGATCTCATTTTAGTTAAAATAAAAAGGATAGTGAGTATGTGATAGATAAAATTCTATAGGTACACAAGAAACTTTTTTTTTCTTTTTTTTTTGGATAGGGTCTTGCTTTGTCCTCCAGGCTGGAGTGCAGTGGCGAGATCACAGCTCACCACAGCTTTGACCTCCCAGGCTTAAAGCGATCATCCCACCTCAGCCTCCCGAGCAGCTGCAACTATCAGTGTGCATCACCATGCCTGGCTAATGTTTTTTGTATTTTTAGTAGAGATGGAGTTTAACCATGTTGCTCCGGCTGGTCTTGAACTCCTGGGCTCAAGCAATCCACCCGCCTCAGCCTCCCAAAGTACTAGGATTACAAGCGGACGCCACTGTGCCCAGTCTACAAGAAACTTACGGTGGCACATGCCTGTAATCCCAGCTACTCGGGAGGCTGAGGCAGGAGAATCCCTTGAACCCGGGAGGCGGAGGTTGCAGTGAGCCGAGATCGCGCCACTGCATTCCAGCCCGGGCAACAGAGTGAGAGACTCCATCTCAAAAAAAAAAAACAAAAAAAAAAACAAACCACAAGCATATGGGCCGGGCGTGGTGGCTAACACCTGTAATCCCAGCACTCTGGGAGGCTGAGGCAGGCAGATCATGAGGTCAAGAGTTTGAGGCTGGGCGCGGTGGCTCACGCCTGTAATCCCAGCACTTTTGGAGGCTGAGGCAGGTGGATCACGAGGTCAGGAGTTCAAGACCAGCATGACCAACATGGAGAAACCCTGTCTCTACCAAAAAAATACAAAAATTAGCCAGGCGTGGTGGAACACACCTGTGATCCCAGCTACTCAGGAGGCTGAGGCAGAAGAATCACTTGAACCCGGGAGGCGGAAGCTGCAGTGAGCACAGAACGCACCACTGCACTCCAGCCTGGGCAACAGAGCGAGACTCTGTCTTAAAAAAAAAAAAAAAAAAAAAAGAGTTTGAGACCAGCCTGACCAACATGGTGAAACTCCATCTCTACAAAAATAAAAAAATTAGCTGGGCATGATGGCATGCGCCTGTAATCCCAGCTACTCAGGAGGCTGAGACAGGAGAATTGCTTGAACCTGGGAGGCGGAGGTTGCAGTGAGCCAAGATCATGCCACTGCACTCCAGCCTGGGCAATGGAGTGGGACTCTATCTCAAAAAACAAACAAACAAGCAAACAAAAACAAGCATATACTTACCTCCATTCATCATTTTGTCTTTAGCAAGAGGGTGTGTTGTAACTTTACTTCCAAAACCGATTTCATGAGCCAACAGAGCAGTAGGACCTAAAAATAAAAATAAAAAGATCTAAGTGCGGATATAGAAAACCCTATGTTTAAAAAATCACAATAGTGCCTGGCACGGTGGCTCATGCCTGTAATCCCAGCAACTGGAGAGGCCTAGGTAGAAAAATTCCTTGAGCCCAGGAATTCAACATCAGCCTGGGCAACACAGACCCCTTCTCTAACAACAACAAAAACTGCAACAGCAAAGTATTCTTCAAAATCAAGAGGCTCTTACCAAACATACAGCTACGATTCTGAAATGAAAGACTTCCTAGTATGAGAGATAAAGTATGTTTATAACAAACGATTTGCTGAGCACATCTGGCAAAAGCACAGAAACTCAAAATACTTCAATAACCATTTACTCAAGAAGATTTACCTTGATACCAGCAGAGCATACACAGATAAACAAAATGCGCGCACCTCTCTCACCTTCCCCACCCCCAGCACAGGGACCACATATACCAGGAGTCCAAAGAAGGGGGAGGATCACTGGGGCGGGCTCAACTTCTTACCTCACTCTTAGTAAAAGGAAAGATTTAGTTACATGCTAAAGGCAACTGGTACTCTCTGAACTTCTGGATTTTATTGCTCTTTTGTAATTTTATTTTCTACTTGAAAATCAGAAATTAGGCCGGGTGCAGTGGCTCATGCCTGTAATCCCAGCACTTTGGGAGGCCAAGGCGGGTGGATCATGAGGTCAAGAGATCAAGACCATCCTGGCTAACATGGTGAAACCCCGTCTCTACTAAAAATACAAAAAATTAGCTGTGCGTGGTGGCGGGCGCCTGTAGTCCCAGCTACTCAGGAGGCTGAGGCAGGAGAATGGCGTGAACCCGGGAGGCAGAGCTTTCAGTGAGCCAAGATCACGCCACTGCACTCCAGCCTGTGCAACAGAGTGAGACTCTGTCTCAAAATAAATAAAATGGGAAATTAACACTCATTCATCCACCTATCCATCCAGGTATACCAGGTGGTAGGATTAAAATGGACAGCACACTGTCCCTGAAGATAGCCTGTGAAGTGCCTGGAAGCATGAAATATAAAGGCACTAGCATCACTTTACGAAAGCTACTTAAGCAAAGAACCACATGGAAGTGTCAGTTAATGAAGTCTTTCCAAATTGGCAGGTCCTAACTTGAGATTTTTATTTAAATGTATTCACTGAAAATGGCCAACTTCAGGGAGGGTCACAAGCATATTGAGTATGTAATGGTCCTAAAAAAGGATTAAAAACAAAGATTTTGTATACCTTTGTTACTTCATCTTAAAGCTTTTTACAAAGTATTCATTCTACCTTTTTTCTCTAAGCCACACATAGAAAAATTCTTTCTAAGGCCTCACATGACACTTAGAAGGATATGTTTCAGAACAGCACCTTGATCTTGGAAACACTTAGGGTGCCCTGGATGGCTAAGATCCTATGGCAGTTTGTACACTTTTAGTGTCAGCAAACCTGAGGTCTTGGTCTTACTGACCTTTCATTTTTCAACAAGATTCCAAGGAAGGAGTTATATAATATACCCACAAGCTACTCAGACCGTAGCTGTTACAAACAGGAAGATCACACAAATACTACCTAATTACATAAGCTTTCTGCCTAATATCAGGTGTCAGTTTCAGACCAAGTCCTGATTTACAGCTCTTAAAAGCCTCAAATGTCTCTTCTCCACGTTATTTTTACACACAAGACAGCTATGTATGGTAGCAAATTTTAAAAGTCTGTAAGAATTGAATAATTATCAATTTTTATTTGAATGGATTTATAAATTGCTTTTAATTTTTATTTGGTAAGAATTTAAGAAGAAATTCCTACGTCATCTTTGTATTTTAAAGTAAACTTTAACAGATGATCGTACAGTGAGGAAAGTGATCGGTAGTGAGAATTTTTAGGCTGCTCCCTTCAAGGTGGTAATAAAATCACTGCTACGATGTGAATAAATTTATGTTATAGTTGGATGCAGGAATTTACTAATGCCTTTCTTACTTACCATGGTAAGCTCATAATTACTGCTTTCTGGGGCGTCAGAACTCTATTTGGAATACTGGCGAAGAGATGTTTCACTCTCCTAGGACCTGGGATTCTGATGGATGAAAACGCTCTGTACTCTGCACTATAGTGCAGAGGGCGCAGCTGACCACATCCCCTTCTGCAGCCAACAGCGCCACCCTGTAGTGACTTGCAAAATGACCACCTCTGCCAACTCCCCAGCTACTCCAAGGTGGCCAAGACCTTGCTTCCAGAGGCCTTATTCCTAGACCTGGGCATCTCAGCTGACAACTGTCCACTCCTCCAACTCCACACTTCCTCCCCCTCCCCCACTCAAAGTAAATATCATTTAATTTTCTTCTCAACATAGACTCCCTTCCAATGTGCGTTCCTCATTCACTCAATATTAAGGACTAGGCTAATATTCTTTGTGTGTTCAAAATGTTTCCAATTCCTAACTGCAACACTTCAGAATAATCTTGGCTGGGTACGGTGGCTCACGCCTGTAATCCCAGCACTTTGGGAGGCCAAGGTGGGCGGATCACGAGATCAGGAGTTCGAGACCAGCCTGGCCAACAAGGTGAAACCCTGTCTCTACTAAAAATACAAAAATTAGCTGGGCATGGTGGCAGGCGCCTGTAATTCTAGCTACTCGGGAGCCTGAGGCAGGAGAATCGCTTGAACCTGGGAGGTGGAGGTTGCAGTGAGCCAAAATTGCACCACTGCACTCCAGCTTGGGCAACAAGAGCAAAACTCCCGTCTCAAAAAAAAAAAAAAAAAAATCTTATTTTTCTGTTTGTCAATTTAAAAGATCCAAATCTCTTCCATCACTCCTCTGTTCCATTCCCATAACCCTCATCTCAATTAGCTCAGCTCATCATCACATTTTTTCCTATTTTTTGTGTAGTGCCCACAACAGTGGTACAGGATATTCAATGGTATAAACACAATACTAGTGTGTTTTCTATTTTTACTGTTTTTTATATAATTTTTTTTTTTTTTTTTTTTTTTTGAGACGGAGTCTCACACTGTCGCCCAGGCTGGAGCGCCGTGGCGCGATCTCAGCTCACTGCAAGCTCTGCCTCCCGGGTTCACACCGCTTTCCCGCCTCAGCCTCCCGAGTAGCTGGGACTACAGGCACCTGCCACCACGCCTGGCTAATTTTTTGTATTTTTTAGGAGAGACAGCGTTTCACCGTGTTAGCCAGGATGGTCTCGATCTCCTGACCTCGTGATCTGCACACCTCAGCCTCCCAAAGTGCTGGGATTACAGGTGTGAGCCACCACCCTTGGCCTATTTTTACTTTTTTTTTTTTAAGAGACAGAGTCTTGCTCTGTCATTTAGGCTCAAGTGCAGTGGTGTGATTATCACATCTCAATGTAACCTCAAATTCCTGGGCTCAAAGTGATCCTCCCACCTCAGCCTCCTGAGTAGCTGGGGCTACAGGTGTGCACCACCACACCAGGCTGATTTTTTAAAATATTTTTTTGTAGAGGTGGGAGGTCTCACTATGTTGCCCAGGCTGGTCTTGAACTCCTGGGTTCAAGTGATCCTCCCACCTCAGTCTCCCAAAGTGCTAGGATTACAGCTATGAGCCACCACAGCCAGGCTGTTTATTTTTAAATGTTGATTTAAAGTACTATAAGGCCCATGCTTCTTAGCATGGCATTCCATCTAGCCTCAGCACAAAACCGTGAGCCAAATGTGGTTGATTTTTTTTTTTTTTTGGAAACGAAGACACACTCTGTCACTCAGGCTGGAGTGCAGTGGCATGATCTTGGCTCACTGCAACCTCCGCCTCCTGGGTTCAAGCGATTCTCCTGCCTCAGCCTCCCAAGTAGCTAGGATGACAGGCATGCGCCACCATGCCCTGCTAATTTTCGTTATTTTTATTATTTTATTTTATTTATTTTTTGAGACGGAGTTTCGCTCTTGTTGCCCAGGCTGAAGTGCAATGGTGCAATCTTGGCTCACTGCAGCCTCCACTTCCCAGGTTCAAGCGATTCTCCTGCCTCAGCCTCTCGAGCAGCTGGGATTACAGGCATACGCCACCATGCCTGGCTAATTTTGTATTTTTAGTAGAGACAGGGTTTCGACATGTTGGCCAGGCTTGTCTCGAACTCCTGACCTCAGGTGATCCACCCGCCTCAGCCTCCCAAAGTGCTGGGATTACAGGTGTGAGCCACTGCGCCCGGCCATGGCTGATCATTTTGCTACTTTTGTGGCACAGGACAAACTGACATGCAGTTTTTACTTTCAGCAGAATCATAAGGAAACAAGCTCAGCCCAAACTCTTTCTTCCTTTGGTCAAAGCATCTAGGACTGAGGCTTGCTTCACAGCAGCAGAGCCAATGAAAACCAAACTCAAGGATCTGTGACTTTCTCTCCAAAGAGGGGAGCAGCTGCTTGGGCTGCAGTGACTGCAGTGCCCTTTGGCAGAGATAATTACCTGAGCCTCAGGGCAGGTCAAAAGGCTAGTGGTGACTCTTGTAGTAAGCCCACGTACAAGACCTGCCAGGGTGGTTGACCTCTGTGGTTCTTCCCAGCCCCTAATGCCATGGTTCTCAAACATTTAGGTCTTGGAATCCCTTTAGCTTTTATGTGGGTTATATCTATGAACATCTGCCATATTAAAAATTATTACTTTTTTTTGAGACAGTCTTGCTCTGTAACCCAGGACGGAGTGCAGTGGCGTGATCTCGGCTCACCACAACCTCCGCCGCCCGGGTTCAATAGATTCTCCTGCCTCAGCCTTCTGAGTAGCTGGGATTACAGGCATGCATCACCATGCCCAGCTAACTGCCCAGCTAACTTCTATATTTTTAGTAGAGACGGGGTTTCACCATGTTGGCCAGGCTGGTTTCGAACTCCTGACCTCAAGTGATCCTCCCACCTCAGCCTCCCGAGTAGCTGGGATTACAGGCGTGCACCACCATGCCCAGCTAACTTTTGTATTTTTAGTAGAAACGAGATTTCACCTGTTTGCCAGGCTGGTTTTGAACTCCTGACCTCAAACGATCTGCCCACCTTGGCTTCCCAAAGTGCTGAGATTACAGGCATGCACCACCGTGCCTGGCCAATTACTTTTAATGGCAAAAACCACAATTACTTTTACACCAACCTAATAAAACTGGGAAATTTTTAAAACACAATAATAGATGCTCAAATGATGGTATCATCCTACTCTGATGTCACTCCTGAAAGACTGCGAAGAAAAAAGGCAAACATCATTTTGTTTGAAAGACATGGTCTCACTCTGTTGCCCAGGCTGGAGTGCAATCATAGCTCACTGCAGCCTCTAACTCTCGCCTTCAAGCGATCCTCCCATCTCAGCCTCCTGAGTAGCTGGGACTACAGGCATGCAGTACTGTGCTCGGCTAATTTTTTGTTTGTCTGTTGAGATGGGGTCTGGCTATGTTGCCAAGGTTAGTCTCAAACTCCTGGATTTCAAGAGATCCTTTTTCCTTGGCCTCCCAAAGTGCTAGGATTACAGGCATGAGCCACCACACCTGGCCCCTCAGTAGTATCTGCTTTGACCTTGCAAGTGCACCAAAAGAACATTGAGAATCACTAATCGAATGTATCAAGTCCCCAGGACCTCTGGCCCGTAACTTCTTTTGAAAAGCCTACTGTATTGAACAAAATAGCAACAGCAACGTTTTGATGTTGATGTTTACCAAACCATCCATTCATTCATTCGTTTATTCATTCACTCTTCTGACAAATACTTATTTATTTTATTTTTTTGAGACGAAGTCTTGCTCATGTCCCCCAGGCTGGAGTGCAACGGCGCGATCTCGGCTCACTGCAACTTCCACCTCCCGGGTTCAAGCGATTCTCCTGCCTTAACCTCCCGAGTAGCTGGGATTACAGGTGCCCGCCACCACGCCTGGCTAATTTTTGTATTTTTAGTAGAGATGGGGGTTTCACCATGGTGGCCAGGCTGGTCTCGAACTCCTGACCTCAGGTGATCCTCCCGCCTCGGCCTCCCAAAGTGCTGGGATTACAGGCGTGAGCCACTGCGCTCAGCCCTGACAAACATTTAATGAAGACCTACACAAGGAAGGTGCTGGCAAAAATTACAGCATGGGAAAAAACCAAGATGGCAGAACATCATCTGATATGAAAGCAACAAGAACGGATCTTAAAATGGTTATGAGAAAATAAAATATTACTAAGGTACAAAGACAAGAGGACATCTGTGAAGCACCAAATGTCCTTGTTCTCAATTATGTGGCAGATAATACGGTGCCCAAGATCACTCAGTACTGAGACAATCAGAAACGCCCAAGAAGCCAGCGGAAAGCACCACGGGGCTTCTGAATCTGCAGGGCAAGCACAGGGCAGAGTTGCTGTGTTGATGTTTGATGGATTTTGCTGATTGTGTGCAGGCACAAAGACTTTCTGGCACAGAGACTTGCTGTAACAAGCTGTTTACTGAATTCCAGAGGGCCTTATTTTCCTCCGAGGTCAACCAAACACGGAAAACACTAAGTTTCACAGCATGTAGACCAAAGGCATGGAGAGGCAGAAAACAGAACAATTGTCCTCATCTCTGAAATGACACCAACTTCATGCCACCCAAACTAAATACACCAACACAGATGCCCTGCATGCTTTATGAAGGGGAAGAGCTATTTGGAATCAAACCATCGAATGAAAGGCTACCCCACCCACCAATGATGCTGCAACACAGGCTGCCCCTGCATGTCACCTGCACAGATGGCAGCTATCAGGCCCTTCCGGTTTTCCTGCTCCTTCAGTATCTCCTTCACAGCAGCAGACTAGTGAAAAGAAAACCAAAAATACATCAAGTTATCATTAAGCCACTAACCCATCACTCACTAGGAAACTTTGGAAAAATTTGATTTTAGTTTAAACCACAAGCTCTCTGACCTATTTTCCAACAATATTTCTAAATCATTGGTATAAAAATGATCAAAATGTGTCTATATTATATTCTTAAACCCAAGCAAGGCATTTCTCGTAAGAGAAACGCATTCTTCCACATTTAAAGATCAGAAGAAGCAATTTGACCCTTGCCATTTTGTACTCCAGGGAGAAAGAAACAGGAGAGAGGGAATGTGGTGTTCTGGGTGTTTTCAGATGGCAGAGAGAGGAACAGAATCTAGCAGGAAAAGATCCCTCGTGTCTGACACAACCCACTTCTTGAGTGCTACTGGCAGCCCCAACTCTGCCTGCTGGTGTGCCCCTCACCCTGGCCTCTGACTCCTCGCATATGAGTTAAAATGAGGAACAATGGTCTCTGCTGATGGCATTTGTCATTCCTGCTGGCAGCCCTAGCCCCGCAGCCTCCCCCAGTTAAGACTTTGAGTAGACAATTTGCCCTTCCCAAAACACAAAATCTGATCATTCTTCTCCTGGTGGAAAAAAACTACATCATCTTACTTTGGACTGTATTCATTGACATCTGTTCATAACGGTTCCACCAATTCAGCTTACTTCCATGGCAAAAATTTATTTATTTATTTATTTTTTTTCTGATAAGACAGGTTCTTGCTTTGTTGCCCAGGCTAGAATGCAGTGGTGCATTCACAGCTCACTGCAGCCTCAAACCCCTGGCCTCAAGCCATCCTCCCACCATAGCCTCCCGAGTAGCTGGGACTACAAGTGTGCACCACCGTGCCCAGCTAATTAAAAGAAAATTTTTTGTAGAGATGGGGTCTCGATGTGTTACTTAGGCTGGTCTCAAACTCTTGGCCTCAAGCAATCCTCCTGCCTCAGCCTCCCAAACCACTAGGATTACAGGCGTTGAGCCACTGCACCTGACCTCCATAGAAAATATTAAAAATGTTTTCTTGAGGCTGGGCGTGGTGGCTCACGCCTGTAATTCCAGCACTTTGGGAGGCCGAGGTGGGCGGATCACGAGGTCAGGAGTTTGAGACCAGACTGGCCAACATGGTGAAACCCCGTCTCTAATAAAAATACAAAAATTAGCAGGGCGTGGTGGTGCATACCTGCAATCCTAGCTACTCAGAGGCTGAGGCAGGAGAACTGCTTGAACCCAGGAGGCAGAGATTGCAGTGAGCCGAGATAGTGCCACTGCACTCCAGCCTGGGCGACAGAGGAAGACTCTGTCTCAAAAAAAGAAAAAAAAAAATGTTTGAGTTAATGCTACAACACCATTTTGTTAATTTTAGTTGTTTCTATTTTTTTTTTTTTTTTTTTCCCAGGCTGGAGTGCAGTGGCGCAATCTCGGCTCACTGCAAGCTCCGCCTCCCAGGTTCACACCATTCTCCTGCCTCAGCCTCTCCGAGTAGCTGGGACTACAGGCGCCCGCCACCACGCCCGGCTAATTTTTTTTTTGTATTTTTAGTAGAGACGGGGTTTCACCGTGGTCTCGATCTCCTGACCTCGTGATCCGCCCGCCTCGGCCTCCCAAAGTGCTGGGATTACAAGCGTGAGCCACCGCGCCTGGCCAGTTGTTTCTATTTTTTTTTCACAGCCTCTTCTCTGAAATATCTGAATAATAACAAAACGAACAGAATACAAGCAGATGCTGAAATTCTTTAGTTTTTTTCCCTCCCCAGCTTTATTGAGGTATAATTGAGTAGATTTTTACCTCAGATAAATTCTGTGCACCCAGATTACCTCCTGGTAGAACCACCACATCATATGGTCCCTGTAACAGTTTAAAACATAAAGAAGACAAAAACATTTCATTTCAACCGTGCATTAAAGTGACAGTCCAATAATACTTTCCTATTTTAAATGTGGGAAGTACAGGAGATAGCCTAACTATCTGCCAATAGAACAGTTAAATAAATTAAGGTGTATCCACACGATGGAATGGTGTTTTAACTAGCAAAAAAATGCAGAAAACCTGTATGTAGTGACATGTAAGGATGTCCACGCTGCAGAGTAGCAGGGGTAGTATAATCTCCTTCCTGTAAAAGACAAGGATATATGTATTTGTGTGTAGATATATGCGTGTATGTGTACAATCACCACAAGCACCCCCACCCCACATATTGTGTATACAGGTAGTCACAGACAAAAGAAGACACTCTAGTTGCTAATGGGAGTAGTGTGGGATGGGGCAGAGGGAGAATGAGAACAGGACACTTAACGTTTTGACTTTATATGTGTCTATATTGTTTGAATTATTGTTCAACAAGAATGTACATGAGCAACTTAAAAAATTAATAGAAAAACAGGCTGGGCACAGTGGCTCATGTCTGTAATCCCAGCACTTTGGGAGGCCGAGGCAGGCAGATTACCAGCGCTCAAGAGTTCGAGACCAGCCTGGCCAACATGGCAAAACCCCCGTTTCTACTAAAAATACAAAAATTAGCTGGGCGTGGTGGTGCACACCTGTAGTCCCATCTACTTGGGGGGTTGAGGCAGGAGAATCGCTTGAACCTAGGAAGCTGAGGCTGCAGTGAGCTGAGGCTGCGCCACTGCACTCTAGCCTGGGTGACAGAGCAAGACTCTGTCTAAAAAAATAAATAAATAAAATACAGAAACAAATTTTAAGTAAAACGCACAAAAAATTTTTTCTTAACTTTATGAAAAACATAATGGGGGGGGAGAATTTTAGTACCCATTCAAAAAAATCCTAGAAATCTAATTAATTTCAAACTTTCTGAAATTACAAAATGGAAACTGTTTTAACAATACTTTAGGACTTTTTATTTATTTATTTTTCTTTTCCTTTTTTTTTTTTTTTTTTTGAGACAGAGTCTTGCTCTGTCGCCCAGGCTAGAGTGCAGTGATCTCGGCTCACTGCAACCTCCGTCTCCCGGATTCAAGCCATTCTCCTGCCTCAGCCTCCCAAGCAACTGGGATGACAGGTACCCGCCATCGTGCCCGGCTAATTTGTGTATTTTTAGTAAAGACGGGGTTTCACCATCTTGACCAGGCTGGTCTCAAACTCCTGACCTCGTGATACACCCGTCTCGGCCTCCCAAAGTGCTGGGATTACAGGCGTGAACCACTGTGCCCGGCCAACAATACTTTAGGACTTTAAAAAGTGGTTAAAAAAAACCTAGTCATTAAACAAATAACAAAGTAAAAATGTATTATGTATTTAGTGCAACCTATAAAATTTTTTTAGAGACAGGGCCTCACTCTGTCACCCAGGCTAGAGTGCAGTGGTGCAATCATGGCTCACTACAGCCTTGAACTCCTGTGCTCAAGCAACTCTTCCACTTCAGCCTCCCCAGGAGCTAGGACTACAGGCATGCACCACCACAGCCAGCTAATTTTTTTTATTTTTGTAGAGATGGGGTCTCGCTACATTGCCCAGGCTAGTCTCAAAACTCCTGGGCTCAAGTAATCCTCCTGCCTCAGCCTCACAAAGTGCTAGGATTTCAGGTGTGAACCACTGTGGCTGGCTTAGAATCACTTTTAAGACCATAAACATCCTACTGTTGATTCAAAACCAAGCAAAGCTCAAAACTCAAAAGAAAATGTGTAAAGTATAGAATTTATTTTATTCCTTTTAGAATCTGCACTGAAAAATAAAAACACACAAAAGGTAACCACTTCCTCAAAAAACTAAAGTAAACAGAATTACCATATGGTCCAGCAATCCCACTACTGGGCATGTATCCAATGGAAAGGAAATCAGTATACTGAAAAGACACCTGCACTCCCTTGTTAACTACACCAATAGTCACACTAGCCAAGATATGAAATCAACCTAGGTCCAACAACAGATGAATGCATAAAGAAAATGTGGCATTTATACACAATGGAATACTATCCAGCCATAAAAAAGAATGAAATCTTGTCATTTGTGGCTACAAGAATGGAACTAGAGGACATTATATTAAGTGAAAGAAGCCAGGAACAGCAAATTAAACACTCCATGTTCTCACTCATATGTGAAAGCTAAAAAAAATTTGATCACATAGAAGTACAATGTAGGACAGAGAATATCAGAGGCTGGGGAGGATAGGGGAAAGTGGGGATAGGGAGAGATTTGTTAAAAGATACAAAATTATAGCTAGGGCCGGGCGCGGTGGCTCACGCTTGTAATCCCAGCACTTTGGGAGGCCGAGGCAGGCGGATCACGAGGTCAGGAGATCGAGACCACGGTGAAACCCCGTCTCTAGTAAAAATACAAAAAATTAGCCGGGCGTGGTGGCGGGCGCCTGTAGTCCCAGCTACTCGGAGAGGCTGAGGCAGGAGAATGGTGTGAACCCGGGAGGCGGAGCTTGCAGTGAGCCGAGATCGCGCCACTGCACTCCAGCCTGGGCGACAGAGCAAGACTCCGCCTCAAAAAAAAAAAAAAAAAAAAAAAAAATTATAGCTAGATAGGAGGAATAGGTTCTGGTGTTCTATACCCCCATAGGATGACTACAGTTAACAATCATATATAGTTTCAAATAGCTAGGAGGATATTGAACGTTCCCAACACAGAAATGTTTGAGATGATGGATATGCTAATTACTCTGATCCGATCACTATATATTATGCATGGAAACATCACATATCCCATGAATATGTACACTTATTATCTGTCGATTGACAATAAAGGTAACCACTGTTTTAAAATGCCCAGACATCATATGACAAAAACACAAACAGAGATGAAAAAAAGTATTATTATTGTTTTTGAGACAGGGTCTCGCTCTGTCACCCAGGCTGAAGGGCAATGGCACAATCATAGTTCGCTGCAGTCTCAAATTCCTGGGCTCAAGCAATCGTCTAGGCTCAAGTGATCCTCTTGCCTCAGCCTCTTGAGTAGCTAGAACTAAAGGCATGCACCACCACGCCTGGCTTTTACAAATTTTTAATTTAAAGAGAAAGGGTCTCGCTATGTTGCCCAGGAGGCTCTCAAACTCCTGGCCCCAAGTGATCCGCCCAATTTGGCCTTCTAAAGTGCTGGGATTACAGGTGAGCCACTGCACTTGGCCTGGAATACTTACTTCTGCTTGTCATTTTTGTTTCAACGTATCATATGTAAATACCAAGAATCTAACTTTCTACAATCCAGTAATGAAAAATCTGAACTTATTAGAAAGGATTAAACTTTTTCCTATGTATCTGAGGACAGCTCGGCCCAGGGAACCGCACTCCAGGTTCCTCAGCAGTGCACAACCAGCCATCTGTGAGCCGACTCTGCCTCCTTTCCCGTTATGACCCTGCTGTCAGAGGGTACAGTCCACACTCCTGTCACCCTGACCCCATGATGGAGTGTGCAAAAGCGCCTGTGGGGGAGCATGTTTCTGAGGAAAGGGATGCTAGCTTCCAAAAGTGTCCATCGTCCTTAAAGGTAAGAGCCATAATTCTAAAGATACTGAAAAAAGAACACAACTAAAGTGGAACGCTAGAAGTATCTTTAGAAAAAATAATGGCCGGGTATGGCACGTGCCTGTAGTCCCAGCTACTTGGGGGGTTGAAGTGGGAGGATTGCTTGAACCTGGGAGGTTGAGGCTGCAGTGAGCTGTGACTGCACCACTGGACTCCAGCCTAGGGGAGAGAGCGGGACCATTCCTCTAAAAAAAAAAAAAATAATAATGATAATAATAATAAATGGAAAATGTGGCAGTTGATTTACATCAGGTAAAAATGTGTAATAGGAGGCAAGGATGCCTGTGTAAGCCAGAAAAATACTGATGGGAAAACAATGCAGCCATCCATCTAAGCATCAACCCACCCATCTGGCCACACATCCAACCGGCCACCTACCCACCCAGCCACCCACTTACTGAGCACATTCTGTATCAAGCAATTGCCACATTCTACGGATACAGAATAGAAAGACAAAGTCCTTACCCTCTTAATCTGTCAGGGGAAGACATTCAGGCAAAATAATTTTCTAAAATGAGTCTGTGCTAACAACAGTCTTAGACATTTCAAGAAACAAAGAAGCCTTTTGAAGGAATAACTCCATGTATGGATTACAAACCTCTTTTTTTGCATCTTCAAGACTGGCATCAGGACAAATGACCACATCACGGCTACACTGTACTGGGTCTTTTCCAGCCAGACCTGCAACGGTGACCTTAATCTACGAGAAAGACGTTATCATATTTAAGAACACTGAAACATAAATTCAGAGTAACACTGTCTTAAAAAAAAAAAAAAAAGAGATGAGGTTTTACCCTGTCACCCGGGCTAGAGGGCAGTGACACAATCATAGCTCACTGCAGCCTCCAGTTCCTGGGCTCAAATGATCCTCCTGCTTCAGCCTCCCAAGTAGCTGGGATTACAGACATGAGCCACCACACCCAGCTAGAGTAACATTTACACAGCTGCCCTGTGTTTGAAAGTAACATGACAGGAAATACTGCACCACAACGATACCAAATTTAAGCTAATACATTGGCTAAATATATTTAATAACTAAGTCTGCCCTGGTTTGCCTGGGACAGACCCTACTTACAGCTGCTGCCCTGTACTCTGTGTGACTGGAACACCCTTTCTCCCACAAATGTTCTGGTTTGGGTGACCAGTTATATGATCATACTATTAATAACTCATCTTGCAAGTTTACTGTTGCCATTTAAACCTCATGGTATTTTTGTAAAATAGAAATGCAAGTCCAAACAATGAAATACTGCTGTATCTTTCAAAAATTTTTAAAGTCAACAATACCAAGAGCTGGCACTGGGAAAGTGCAAATTTTCCTACACTGCTGGTGGGACTAAAAACTGGGACACTGGAGAGCAACTTGGCAAAACCTAGTCATGCTGACCACGGGCTGTCCTTCGGCCTAGTAATTCTACTTTTAGATATATAACCTGGAAAAATTTCCACACATTTGCACAAGGAAATCTACACAAGAATACTTATTACAGAATTGTAATGCTGTAATTAGAGGAATGGGTAGATTGTGGCATTCAGTGCAACACCAAGCAGCAATTTTAAATGAATAAACTGAATCGACATGTATCTCCATTCCTGAGAACCAGAGGAGTATAGGGTTAACAGACTCTGGGGCCAGGCTGCCTGGGTCTGAGCTCTGGCTTTTATACTTATTATGTGACGTGGATACATTATTTATGTCTCTGTGCCTCAGTTTCTTCAACCGTAAAATGAGGATATCTAACTCACAGGGTTGTTGTGAGGTTTATCAGCACTTAGAATGACGCCTGGCACAGAGTTAGTTCTACTTCACTGTTCACTATTGTTAGAGAGAGATAATATATAAACACGCAAAATAAGAACCACGGTCAAACGCTACCTTAAAGACATGCATGGGGGCGGGTGCGGTAGCTCACGCCTGTAATCACAGCACTTTGGGAGGCCAAGGTGGGTGGATCACGAGGTCAAGAGTTCAAGACCGTAGGCCGGGCGCGGTGGCTCACACCTGTAATCCCAGCACTTTGGGAGGCCGAGGCGGGCGGATCACGAGGTCAGGAGATCGAGACCAACCTAGCTAACACAGTGAAACCCCGTCTCTACTAAAAATACAAAAAATTAGCCAGGCGAGGTGGCGGGCGCCTGTAGTCCCAGCTACTCGGGAGGTTGAGGCAGGAGAATGGCGTGAACCCCGGGGGGCGGAGCCTGCAGTGAGCCGAGATCGCGCCACTGCACTCCAGCCTGGGCGACAGCCAGACTCCGCCTCAAAAAAAAAGTACCAGCTGGAGGCTGAGGCAAATGCTTAACCACAGGCAGAGGTTGTGAAGGGACCCACCACCGACCCACCTGTCTCAAAAAAAAAAAAAAAAGACACGCATGCATGGATACACAAGAGCACGAGGATAGCAGTTATCGTTAAGGAAGAAAGAAGGGGCATAGGATTGGAGAAATTTACAAAGGGGGTTGCAAATGTATTTCTTTGAAGCATTATATTTAAGAAATGAGTCTGAGGGGCTGAGCATGGTGGCTCACGCCTGTAATCCTAGCACTGTAAAAGGCTGAGGCTGGCGGGTCACTTGAAGCCAGGAGTTCGAGACCAACCTGGCCAACATGGTGAAACCCCATCTGTACTAAAAATACAAAAATTAGCCGGGCATGGTGGCAGACACCTGTAATCCCAGCTACTCAAGAGGCTGAGGCAGGAGAATATCTTGAACCTGGGAGGTAGAGGTTGCAGTGAGCAGAGATCACATCACTGCACTCCAGGCTGGGCGACACAGAGAGACACCATCTCAAAAAAAAAAAAGAAAAGAAAAAAGAAATGGGTCTAAGGACAGTGCAGTAGCTCATGCCTGTAGTCCTAACACTTTGAGAGGCCTGAGGCAGGTGGACAACTTGAGCTCAGGAGTTGGAGAGCAGCCTGGGCAACATGGCAAAACCCTGTCTCTACAAAACATACAAAAATTAGCCAGGTGTGGTGGCATGCATCTGTAGTCCCAGCTACGTCGGAGGCTGAGGTGGGAAGATGGTTTGAGTCCAGGAGGCAGAGGCTGAAATGAGCCGAGATCCTGCCATCGCACTCCAGCCTGGACGACAGAGCTCAAAACGAAAGAGAAATGGGTCTGAAGAAAATATGGCAAGACATTATCAAGCGTTAAATGTGGGCAGTGGATCAACAGGTATTTATTCTTATGTAATCTCTGAAATTTTGTGTATATTTGAAATATTTCATAAAGCACTTTGAATATTATTTTATTCAAAATGATTTAAAAAACCACAAACATTTAAAACAGGAATGGCTAAACATCGATGTGGGACTTACCCCAGCTCGCCTCATGACATCTACAGGGATGACCGTCTCCATTTCCTCTGCTCCTTTAGCCAGGATGACCAGAGCTCTTTTGGAAGCCATTTTTATGTTATACGTTTAAAAGACTTAAAAAAAAAAAAAAAGATTTCAAAAAACTTTCACTGCAACCCTGAGATACCCCAAAATTTAAAGTTTAGGAGCATTTTCAAGCAGAGTAAGTACTTCCTAGGGAAATGGTTTTCAAAGACAACTGAATACCAAAAAAGCAGCAGTTTAGTTATCTTAACGTTGATTTGTGTAGTAGTTTTAATTGCTCTGACATGAAAACATACTGAGGGTGCTCAAAGGTGTAGTATTGCTTAGATTTTCTTCTACCATGTTCTCTTAAATCCAACTTTAATAATATGTTGCAAATGGGGTTTTTAAAAATACAAGTACGTGGGTCTCCTGCATTTCACACAATGCGGGGAGACAGTCTTTTTTGAAGCACTGTTTCAGAGAAACGACTAAACTGAATTTCATGGGCAAAAATTTAAATGTGGTCTTTCGCAATTAACCTGTAATTTTTTGGAGGGGATTTTGTTTTCTTAGTTATAACTGTACTAAAAAATAGTGTGTGTGGGTCAACGGCGTTAAATGTCTGAACACTTTTTTTAATGACTGAGAAAGATGGAAATCCCCTCACTGAAGTCAACCCAACTACATTCTGTCTCTCCGTGCGGAGTTCTCACTGCCAACGACAGTGAGGTTCCGAATTTTTTTTAGCCTATTTAGAGGTTATCTGGAGGTTTTACTGTCCACGCAAAACAGAGTTTAATAAAACGGTTAGCCAGTTCCATGCCGGCGAGAGGTTAGGCAGAAGATTCTGGACGCTTCAGCGTTGCCACCACACTGGCGGTCAGTCAAATCCAACGCCAGCGACCGGGCCCGACTGGGAGGCCGGAGGCGAGGGCGGCCCCGACCCAGGCCCCGCGCCCATTGTGGGCCAGAGGGACACCGTCCAGCGCCCCCACGCCGCCCAGCGCCACGGCCCACACATGCGCCGCGCCCCCGCTGGCCCTGACCTGCACCTCGCGCCTCTTCCTGCCGACGCAGCGCCCCGGCCCGTAGGGGACCACTCACCCCACACCAGGCTGAAGGCGAACGCACGCCAGCACGCATGCGCGGCGTCCGGCCTCCCTCAGCCCCACACTGCGCAGACTCACGCCGCCTTGGCATCACGCTGCGTCACGTCCGGCCGAGCCTACATCGGACTGAGGAGGGGGTGGGGCCGGGGAGTTTCTAGTTGGACAGCCCTGGGTGAGGCGGCTCGCTCCCGCATGGAACCCCCCACGAATGGCACAGTCCGACCTGCCCCGGCGCCCGCGGGTCTTAACAGTCTCTACGGCCACCTTCCGTGAGGAGCCGGTCTCTGGAGCTGCCGAGGGCTTGGGGTTATTGTCAGAGGGTTTCCTTAGTTCGCGCTCCGTGCACGCCTGCTCCCTTTGCGTTGTTCCTTTTCTGGCGCGCCTTCCCGTTTCGCCCCTGGTCTGAAAGGACTCTGGTCCAGGCCTCCCTGGACCTCTGCCGCCGCGCCTGGTCCCCGGATCTCGGGCGACTCTTCCGCATTTATTCACACCCGGATGTCTCAGGGGTGTGAGTTTTTTTCTCAGCATTGTTTGTTTTTTTTAACGATCCTGATGCTGCTGCACCCACAGGACTAGAGCAATGCTGAGCACATAAGTCTAATAAGTACCAGGTTGGTCAGATGTGTTTACATCATAATCTCAAGTTGTATTTATTGGTATGTAAGAGACGTATGTGTTTTCTGGGTACATGTGCTATTTTGATACTTTCATATAATGTGTAATGATTAAATCAGGGTAAATGAGATGTCTGTCACCTTTAAACATTTGTCTTTATACTGGGAACATTCCAGTTACTCTCTTCTATAATATTTTTAAATATACAACAGATTACGGTTAACTAGTCACCCTACAGAACTCTCCAACACTAGGTCTTATTCCTTGAGGAAAGCACAGATCACTTGGTGACCATCAAGCAGGCCCCTTATCTGAGGAATTCAGAAGTAATTAGATATCCCTATTATCTAAAGTTGGCACCTGGTACCAGGTTAAATCAAAGGAAATAGTTAAAGCCCAAAATTCTTGAATGAGCTTAGAAGGATCCTGGCTAAATGAACCCAACTTGGATTGAATTTGCAAAAGATAAGACATTGGAAAAGGGACATGAAAAATCCACCACGGCATGCTCAGTTCTCTCTTGCTGAGGCTGCACTCTTATGCAGCGTTCTTTCTAATAAAACTTTCCTTTTTCAAACCTATATTATTGTCGATAAATTCTTCTTACCAACCAGCAAGTCGACCACTTTCTGATGCTGGGGCTCTTGACACCTTGCCCAGCACTTCTACCAATTTTTGTACCTATTAATCACCCTGTTCATCCCCTTCTCCTGGCTACCCTTCCTGGCCTCTGGTAACTACCAACTTATCTTTATGAGATCCACTTTTCAGCTTCCCATTTATGAATGGGATCATGTGATACTTGTCTTTCTTTGCCTGGCTTGTTTCACTTAACATAATGACCTCCAGTTCCATCAATGTTGTTGCAAATAGGATTTTATTATTTTTTTATGGCTGAATAGTATTCCATTGTGTATATTTACATTTTCTTTATCCAGTTATCCATTGATGAACACTTTGGTTGATTCCATATTTTGGCTGTTGTGAACAGTGCTACAATAAGCATGGGAGTGCAAATATCTCTTTGATATATTGATATCCTTTTCTCTTTGAGATTCCATCTTGCTCTGTCGCCCAGCCTGAAGTGCAGTGGCACCATCTTGGCTCACTGCAACTTCCGCCTCTGTGTTGAAACAATTCTTGTGCCTCAGTCTTCCAAGTAGCTGAGACTACAGGTGTGTGCCACCACGCCTGGCTAATTTTTGTATTTTTAGTAGAGACAGGGTTTTACCATGTTGGCCAGGCTGGTCTTGAACTCCTGACCTCAAGTGATCCGCCTGCCTCGGCTTCCCAAAGTGCTGAGATTATAGGCGTGAGCTACCGCGCCTGGCCTGGCCTTTCTTTTTGATATATACCAGTAGTGGGATTGCTGGATCATATGATAGTTGTGTTTTTAATCTTTTGAGGATTCCATACTGTTTTCCATAGTGGCTGCACTAATTGAGATGCTTGCCAACAGTGTATGAGTTTCCTTCTTCACATCCATCTCGGCATGTTATTCCCTTTTTGATAAAGGCCATTTTAACTGGGATGAGATGATATCTTACTGTCTTTATTTGCATTTCTCTGATGAGTGACATTGAGCCCTTCTTCATATCTCTTGGCCATTTGTATCTCTTCAGAAATGTCTATTCAGATCTTTTGCCCACTTTTAAATCTGATTGTTTTCTTGCTATTGAGCTCCTAATATATTCTAGTCATTAGTCCCTCATCAAATGGATAGCTTGCAAATATTTTCTCCCATTCTGTGTGTTGTCTCTTTGCTTTGTTGTTTCCTTTGCTGTGCATATACTTTTTAGTTTTATATAATTCCATTTGTCTGTTTTTGCTTTTGTTGTCTGTGCTTTGAGGTCTTTGCCCAGTTCAATACCCTGGAACATTTCCCCAGTGTTTTCTTTCTTTCTTTTCTTTTTTTTTTGAGATGGCGTCTCACTCAGCCGCCTAGGCTGGAGTGCAGTGGCGCAATCTTGGCTTACTGCAACCACCGTCTCCTGGGTTCAAGCGATTCTCTGTCTCAGCCTTCTGAGTATCTGGGATTGCAGGCACCCTCCATCATGCCTGTCTAATTTTTGTATTTTAGTTGAGACAGGGATTCACCATGTTGGCCAGGCTGTTCTCGAACTCCTGACCTCAGGTGATCCACCTGCCTCAGCCTCCCAAAGTGCTGGAATTACAGTCGTGAGCCACCGCGCCTGGCCCCCCAGTGTTTTCTTCTAGTAATTTCTTTTCTTTTCGAGACAGAGTCTCGCTCTGTCACCCAGGCTGGTGTGCAATGATGCAATCTCAGCTCATTGCAACCTCCGCTTCCCAGGTTCAAGCAATTCTCCCACCTCAGCCTCTAGAGTAGCTGGGATTGAAGGCACCTGCCATCATGCCTGGCTGATTTTTGTATTTTTAGTAGAGATGAGGTTTCACCATGTTGGCCAGGCTAGTCTCAAAACTCCTGACCTCAAGTGATCTGCCCACCTCAGCCTCCCACAGTGCTGGGATTACAGGTGTGAGCCACAGCACCTGGCCTAAATACATCAGTGTTTTTAAGGTTTCAATTTAGATATTAAAATCGCATTTCTGGCCAGGCGCGGTGGCGCATGCCTGTAATCCCAGCACTTTGGGAGGCCGAGGTGGGCAGATCACGAGGTCAAGAGATCGAGACCATCCTGGCCAACATGGTGAAACCCGGTCTCTACTAAAAATACAAAAATTAGCTGGGCGTAGTGGCGCGCACCTGTAGTCCCAGCTACTCAGGAGGCTGAAGCAGGGGAATTGCTTGAACCTGGGAGGCGGAGGCTGAAGTGAGCTGAGATCGCACCACTACACTCCAGCCTGGGCGACAGAGCGAGACTCTGTCTCAAAAAAAAAAAAAAAATCACGTTTCTTTTCTTCGTTTTGTTTTCGAGGCAGAGTCTTGCTCTGTCGCCCAGGCTGGAGTGTAGTGGCATCATCTCAGCTCACTGCAACCTCTGTCTCCCAGGTTCAAGCAATTCTCGTACCTCAGCCTCCCGAGTAGCTGGGACTACTGGCATGCACCATCATGCCCAACTAATTTTTGTATTTTTATTAGAGACGGGGTTTCACCATGTTGGCCAAACTGGTCTCAAACTCCTGACCTCAAGTGATCTGCCCACCTCGGCTTCCCAAAGTGCTGGGATTACAGTTGTGAGCCACTGCACCTGGCCATATTTATTTCAAGAAATAAATTTTTTGTTAGTTTACAAAGCACTTTGGTTTATTTCATGTGATTCTTACAATGGTGGTGAGTATGTTATTTATTTTATTTAATTTTAAAAATTGGAGCTGAGCGGGGTGTCTCATCCCAACACTCTGGGAGGCCGAGGCGGGAGGATTGTTTGAGCCCAGGAGTTGGGGACCAGCCTGGACAACATGGCAAGACCCTGTCTCTACAAAAAATATAAAAAATTACACGCCGATGGTCCCAGCTACTTGAGAGGCTGACGGCGTGGTGGGGGAATCACTTGAGCCCAGGAGGTCAAGGCTGCAGTGGGTCGTGATCTCATGCCACTGCACTCCAGGCTAGATGACAGAGTGAGACTGTGTCTCCAAAAAAAAAAAAAAAAATGAATAATTGATGAACACTGAGCTTGTGCAAAAGTTTGAAATGTCTTTAATCATATGACACTTAAGAAGAAACTTTCAGGAGTTCTGGAATTACTTCACTTTTGGCTGTTTGCAAAGGAAGCAGCTGTGAAGGAGTGTGGAAAATAGGAATGACAGAGAGGAAAGACAAGTGGTCAGATGTGTGCTTCTAGAACCAAGGAGGGATACAGTTGGATGGAAGGAAAACCAAAAGAAGACAGGCTTTTTTGATCCAGTCCACGTGGTAAACTCTTTTTTTTTTTTTGAGTCTCTCTGTCACCCAGGCTGGAGTGTGGGGGCGTGATCTCAGCTCACTGCAACCTCTGCCTCTGGGGTTCAAGTGATTCTCCTGCCTCAGAGTCCTGAGTAGCTGGAGTTACAGGCAAGCACCACCACACCCAGCTAAATTTTTTGTGTTTTTAGTAGAGACAGGGTTTCACCATGTTGGCCAGGCTGGTCTCAAACTCCTGACCTCAAGTGATCCATCAGCCTTGGCCTCCCAAAGTGCTGGGATTACAGGCGTGAGCCATCATGCCCGGGCCCCTTGGTAAACTCCTAAAAGGAGTCAACAATGCTCCTGCTCCTGGTCTGCTACAGCATGAGACAGCCACGATAGTGTAAAGATGACAGATGTTTCAGCAGTGAGAGCCAGAGAGAATGAACTGGAGTTAACATTCCTGAGACATACGCATCACCATCAAGACCTGAAATGGACCACAGTCAGCATTAATTCTTACCGAGTGAATACACTGCAGTTTTACAAAGTCAAGTATTACTTGCGGCAGATTGGATTATTTTTCAGAAATAGTCGCTCCCCTTCCACCTGCATGGGTGGAGTCTACTTCCTGTCCCTTGATTTTGGGTTTGGCCTTGTTTTGGTCCATGGAATGCTAACAGACACCTGTAACAAAGCCTTGAAAAGTCTGCCCTGATGATTAGGTTGTGCTCTTCTACTGCTGAATTGCTGTAGGAAGAGCTTTCCCCCCAGGCAAGTTGCTGCTGTTCCCTCAACCTGGGTTTCAGAATGAACATGTGGAACAGAGCAGCCCCAGCCAACCTGCACAACTAACAATCTGAAGCAGAGTTACTACAACCCAATGGTGAACTGTAGCAGCCAGGTTTTGCTACAGAGCAGTAGTTAATCCATGCAGCAACAGCCCTCTAACTCAGTACTTCCCCTCAGCCCTGCTCCCCAGAAGCAAGTATTTTCAACTTTCAATTGTTTCTTCTGGTAGTATATCAGTATTTTGAAACAGTATGCTAATATTTTATTTCTCATTTATCAGCTTTAGACCTTATATATTGACTTCCTGGCAGGTGTTATAATTTTCCTTCCACGGATGTGAAGGTTGAGGTCCAGAAGGGTGAAATGACTGTATAAGGTCCTGCAGTCTTGGTCAAATTCAGATTTCTGATGCTAAATTTCACACTCTACCCACCATATACTGTCAGTATTAAAAGTCAGTTACTAAGACTGACACTCTATAGTTCATGCATATTTCTCATCACACATTCATAGGATAAAATCAAAAAATTAAACCATTTACCAAAAAATACTGCTGTAGTACTGACAACGAAGACACTTTCTAGTTCAGTCTCCAGTTTCCAGGCAGAACCGCCCCATCTTATCCGCTACCTTTTTAACTCAACATTTGACAACTCTATGCACTGCGGGAGGTACGAAGGAAGAAACTTCCGGTTTTCTTTCTTTTTTAGAGACCGGGCCTGGCTATGTTGCCCAGGTTGGCCTCCACCTCCGGGGCTTAAGGGATCCTTCCGCCTCAGCCTCCCAAGTAGCTGGAACTACAGCCATAAGCAACTATTCCTGGCCAAAAACTCCGTTTTCAAGGAACGTAGCTTCTCGTAGCAGCTGCAACTTTTAATGATGAAATATTGCTCTGCCTGCGGAGGTCACAAGGCAGTAACAGAGAAATGGCGTTGACAGTGTTAGTAATAGCCACCCACGGCCATCTGGTCATCGTTCCAAAAAAAACAACTCCCCTCAGAATTATCCTGATCTTAGAGGCAAAAAAAAAAACTACTGCCAAGTTATTATTTTTCCATGGGTCACTCTTACATTTGGCATCTCATTAAGTAAACACTCTAAAATCATTCTCGGCTGGGCGCGGTGGCTCGCACCTGTAATCTCACCACTTTGGGAAGCCGAGGCGGGTGGATCACCCGAGATTAGGAGTTCCAGACCAGCCTGGCCAACATGGCGAAACCCTGTCTCTACTAAAAATACAAAAAAAATTAGTCGGGCATGGTGGCAGGCGCCTGTAATCCCAGCTACTTTTGGGACGCTGAAGCAAGAGAATCGCTTGAACCCGGGAAATGGAGGTAGCAGTGAGCCGAGATCGCGCCATTGCACTCCAGCCTGGGCAACAAGAGCGAAACTCCGTCTCAAAATAAAATAAAAATAAAAATAAATCAATTTCTATATTTCATCTCTAGAGAGCGCATCATTCTAGCATTTTGCCTTTAGTTATTTATTGTGTCTTCCCCTAGTCCTGTGAACGCCGGGAGAACCTTCTTGTCTTGGTTACTGAATCCCCAGCATCTGTCACAGCCCCTGGCACACAGCAGGTGCTGACCAAGTATTATCCTGCTTTCACCCTCTGTTATTTGACAGCCTTCTTTATTGCTATAAATTAATATTTTACATTTGCAGAACTCTACAATGTGATTTCAACTAATTTCTTATTCCTATTTTAATCTTATTTCCCACGTCAAATTCACCAGACGACTACAAAATGAAGCAGAGCAGGAATCTGAATTGTAGTTACTGGGCATGAAGGCCTCTGGGGCACTGAATAAACGTAGCTGTCAACATCCCATAAAGGCTAGGTTCAGGCACGCTCTAGAGAGGTCCGGCAGAAACGGCGAATTTCCCCTCTGGAGCCCCCGAAAGGTTATGTCGGCGAGACCGGAGAAGAGTGGGCGAGCCCTGACATTTGAGGCGGCGCTGGTGCAAGGGGGGAAATTCTGACACCGAGGTCTGTGAGGGGCCCCGGGAACGGCTTCGCCTCTGCGCCCACCAGTGTGAAAAGCTCCCCCCCAGCGTGGGCCACCAGACACAACTCCCACGGGGCGCTGGGCGCCGGAAACCGACCGGCTGACCCGTATGACGTAGTCCACTTCCGGCAGCCGCAGCATGGGGCACCCGGGATTGGCCGAGCCAGGTCTCAGTGGGCGGGTCTGTCGCGTGTTCCCAGCTGCTAGCGCGGTCGCGCAGGTGCTTGCAGGTGTCAGATCCGACGTAAATGTGCCGGGCGCTGTTGGGCCTGGCCTCAGAGTAACAGCCCCTAAAGGTCAGTTCCTTTAGAGCGTCGCGTGTGGGTCTCTGCGCCCTGGAGTCGCCTTGCCTCAGCGATCTCGCCGACTTCCGAGGGGTGGGTGCGGCCTGCTGGATGCAAGGCGGGAGGTCGAGTCCTTGGCACCTCCTGGGCCCAGATTCGTCCTGGTGACCGCAGCCCACGGGCTCAGCAAAGAACGACGACGATTTGCCTGTTCCCATACCGAGAGCCTTGATGTCTTGGGGAATCGGATGCAGTCTCTGATGTTTTAACCACCTCGTTTGTGGCTCATTGGAAAATCTGCAAAGCCCAGTGTGGAAGCAAGGCTGTGGCTTGGACAGCGTTTTCTGTTTGTTTCTCTCGGGTTGTTTACGGAAAACACTTATTGCCATCCCTTCCATGGCATCTTATTTCTTTTTTTTTTCTGAGAAGTAGGGACGGAGTCTTGCTATGTTGCCGAGGCTGATATTGAACCCCTGGGCTCAAGCGATCCTCCCGCCTTGGCCTCCCAAAGTTTTCGGATCACAGGCATGAGCTACCGCCCCCAGCCAGTATCTTATTTCTTGAAGTGAGAGTAAGATCCCATTACTTAGGGTTTCAGTCAGGGGTTATCAAAAAGCCTTTAAGATAACTTACTTGCAAATGTGAATAGCAATGCCTGCCCAGAGGTTAGTGAGGACCTAGTGAGATCTTACATAAAACGCCAAGCTCAAAGGAGTTGAAATGTTGAGTCCCTTAATATTTCCTGTTATAATTCTCTAATTCTGTTTCCGTAATGCTTTCAAATTCCAATACTTTGGAAACACAGTAATAAAGGAGTTACGCCAGTATTTCAATGGGCAAGGCAAAATCCATATTCCACCCAGCAGTAGACACTTGAATCTAGCAAAACTTTCCTGGCCTACTGTCTGCCACCTATCCTTTACTGTATCCTGGAGATCCCTTCCTTATCTTGAGGCCCACCTATTCTGGAGGTTGGTAAGCAGTGGCTACACCCAGGATGAGAACTATATTCTGGTGACCTTTCGTATGTCTGTAGTTCTGTGAATCTGCTGAATTTGGCAGTGACTCCTATGTAGAGGATTAAAAGTTTGAATCCTGCCACAATGTGCTTCAACAAATCCCTTCTTTCTTATCTTCCACATTCGTACCTCTTAACACTCCCTCACTCAGTTTATCTGTTCCAAGAACTTCCTGGAACTTCACTTCCTTCGTGCTTTGGCAAAAGCATTTCCTTCAGCCGGGAATACCTCTACTTCCATATCAGCCTTTTATTTCTTTTTTTTTTTTTTTTCTTGAGACGAAGTCTCACTTTGTCGCCCATGCTGGAATGCAGTGGCTCGATCTCGGCTTACTGCAACCACTGCCTCCTGGGTTCAAGCAATTCTTTGCCCCAGCCTCCTGAGTAGCTGGGATTACAGGCACCCGCCACCATGCCCAGCTAATTTTTGTATTTTTAGTAGAGACAGGGTTTCACCATGTTGGCCAGGCTGGTCTTGAACTCCTGACCTCATGATCCACCTGCCTCAGCCTCCCAAAGTGCTGCGATTACAGGCGTGAGCCACTGCGCCCGGCCTTTATCAGCCTTTCAATGTATTACCCATCCTGGAAAACCCAGTTACAGTGCCAATCCCTCCAGGAAACTTTCTCTATTCCCATAGCACTTTGCCCTCCTATTATAGAATCTGTACGGCTGTGTGGCCTTAGTTATTTGTGTAACCTCTTCCTTCCACTCAAGGCTGGGGAAACTGTTGGGATGGCACTTTATCTATATATGCCACACAAGACAGTAAGACTCATTCCGGAATTATTTATGGAGCGCTTGTCATGTGTTCTCAGGAGTGCTCTGGGTGCCAGGGATGCAGCAGTGAACAGTGTCCCCTCTCATGAAGCTTCTGTTCCATGGGGAAACGACAGACAGTAAACAAAAGCACAAATAAATAGCATGCCAGGTGGTGGTATGTACTATGAAGGAAAACAAAGGAGGGAGAGAAGATAGAGAATAATGGTGGGGGGAGGGTGCTCGTTTAGACACTGGTCAAAGAATGCTGTTTTCTGAGGAGAAAACCCAAATAAGATGAGGGAGTGGCCGGGTGCAGTGGCTCCCGCCTGTAATCTCAGCACTTTGAGAGGCCGAGGTGGGCGGATCACCTGAGGTCAGGAGTTCCAGACCAGCTTGGCCAACAAGGTGAAACCCCATCTCTACCAAAAATACAAAAATTAGCTGGGCATGATGGCAGGTGCCTGTAATCCCAGCTACTCGGGAGGCTGAGGTGAGAGAATTGCTTGAACTCAGGAGGTGGAGGTTGCAATGAGCCGAGATGGTGCCACTGCACTCCAGCCTGGGCGACAGAGTAAGCCTCCATCTCAAAAATAAATAAAAATTTAAAAATTAAAAACAAGCCAGGCTAGAGGGGAGTGGTAGGATGCAAAACAGGAGAAGTAAACGGGTTAGAAAATGTGCAAATTTGCATTAAACATTCGATAAATGCTTGTTGAGTTAAATTTACTGAATTGATAAGGGACAGAGAGTAATTTAATGATAATAATAATGAAACTTGGAAATTGCTTGAGGTTGAGTGCAACAGACCCTATAGGCATCTATATGGAGTACTTATAACTTATACACAGGGACAGTGGAACTCTTATTTTGTGTGGTGATACTTATTTAGTGTGGTGATACTTAACTGAAGAAAAAAATCTTACGAAAACCAATGGTTTATCCAACAATCTTCCATTATAATGGAAACACAGAAGAACAGGAGACGGATTTTGTGGAGAACGACTTGTGAGTGGAATTATTTGGTAGAAAATGCTGATCACCATTAAAAAGCTCAGAAGGAAACAAAATGCTTCTCCTGGTGTTGCCTTGCTTTTGATTTGTTGAATAAGAACACTAGAATATTAATTGACAGTAGTTGAGATAAATTTGTATATTCCTTAATTTTAATAGTACTTTCCTTCCCAAGGGTTAAGGTGAATGCTAGGGACGGGGAGCTAGTACCCCATAGCCAGAAGGTGGCCTTTAGTACAAAGTCATGTTACTTCAGGATAATGTTGCCTTTTGGGGTGATACTGCTTTGATCACAGTTGTCACCTGCACCCCAAAGAATAGTTTTCCCTTAATGGCATGTAGCAACTATCTCTCTCCATCTGAATTTAAAAATAAAGAGCCCGTGTTTACTTAATGGTTTTTGATTACGTGCTCTTATTTTAAGCTAGTCTAACTTCCTCCAAAAAGTGACTACTATGAGGCTATCAATTCTGCTCTTCATCACATTTCTCAAAGTTTAAATTGATTGTCAGTTTCTTGGTAGTCATTCATGTAGATGAGCTCTGATGTGGTTTCCAACTCAGCTCTTAAACCACGGAATTGACAGTCTTACCCTTGGTTGCTGAGTCAACACATCTTTTTACTAATTCACAGGAATGCACCATTACAGTTAGCTCCTGTGTTAGTCATACCTCTTGGCCAGATGTTAAGGTACCTTTGGAATGAGACAACGTCCAGTTCCATCCCTGGTGTCTCCATTCCTTAAATGTGGCAGTATGGTGTGGTGGGAGAGCCTGTTCTTGCTCTCTGAGTCCAACCTGTCTGGATTTAAGCCCAGCTCTGTCCTATGCTAGCTAAGTGATCTTGAACAAATGAGTTATCCCTCATGCCTCAGGTTCCGCATCTATAAAACGGGGATCACAGAACCTGTGTACTTCACAGGGTCACTATGAGGATTAAATGAATGAATACAGGTAAAGCTAGAACACTGGCCTGGAATAAACCCTCAAATGCTGCCCTTAATCCTTGTCTCAGGAATTCAACTCCCTTGGCTTCTGTTTCTTCACATTAGAATAGTAACAATAATTCTTACCTCATGGAGTTCCTGCATTGCAGATATTATGCTCAACACTTTTTTGTGTGTGCATCTGTGAGACAGAGTCTCACTCTGTTGCCCAGGCTAGAGTGCAGTGATGTGATCTCGGCTCACTGTAACCTCCACTTCCCAGGTTCAAGTGATGCTCCCACCTCAGCCTCCCAAGCAGCTGGGACTACAGGCGCACACCACCATGCCAGCTAATTTTTGTATTTTTAGTAGAGACCGGATTTCACCATGTTGGCCAGGCTGGTTTCAAACTCCTGACCTCAGGTGATCTGCCCACCTCGGCCTCCTAAAGTGCTGGGATTACAGGGATAAGCCACCGCACCCGGCCTATGCTAAACACTTTAAATATTTTATTTAGCCTCTTCAGAAGGAAACAAAATCTGTCTTCTGAGGCTAAATAAAACATTTGAAGTGTTTAGCATAACATCTGCAATGCAGGAAGCCACCCATAAGTATTAGCTCTTATTATTAGAAAACATTTATTTATCAGTAGTCTCAATCTGTTTAAATTCAGTGATGAAGGGACCAGAGGAATGGACCACAGAAAGTGATACACCATAAACATGTGCCATCTTGGTGAGGGTGGTGAGGGACAGAAATGACATAGAGTTTTTGCCTTAAGATACAATGACAGCATCTGGAGAAATAATCAAAGTGAAGCTTGCTCTTGGAGTAAGAGCAAGTTCCCAGATCTCAAACTGTTTAAGCGTATCAGCGACAGCAAAGAGACTTCATACAGGGGTTGTGACCCTGAGGTCCACAGATGCCCAAGGGTGCACAGATAAAAATCAGGGAGTCTGTGAACTTAGATTTAAATTCCATCTTGATTTTCACTAACCTCTAATGGAAATCTAAATCTAACATTTCCTCCCATTTTGAATATAGTGATTCACAAAGCATAGCTGAAGGAACAGTACTCATGGCTTGGGACCAATAGTACTGAAAGTCATCTTCATATCACATTACAGTTCTTGCAGATATCCCAGAATACCATTTTGATTCATGATTAATTTGAAATTATGCCAGATATGTGTTAAATCCATATATTAGCACGTCACAAATTGGCTTTTAAAATATTTGGCAGGTACATTTCAATTCAGTTGGATCCTTTGTAGTATATTTTATGAATTACGAATCCTATTCTGAGGGCTCCACAAGCATAGGACCCACAAGAGAACGGGGCCTTGGGCACAGGCAGGTTAAGAGTCTGGTTAAGAGCATGGGCTCTGCAGGCCGGGCGCGATGGCTCACGCCTGTAATCCCAGCACTTTGGGAGGCCAAGGCGGGCGGATCACGAGGTCAGGAGATCGAGACCATCCTGGCTAACACAGTGAAACCCCGTCTCTACTAAAAATACAAAACATTAGCCGGGCGAGGTGGCGGGCGCCTGTAGTCCCAGCTACTCGGGAGGCTGAGGCAGGAGAATGGCGTGAACCCGGGAGGTGGAGCTTGCAGTGAGCCGAGATTGTGCCACTGCACTCCAGCCTGGGCGACAGCGAGACTCTGTCTCAAAAAAAAAAAAAAAAAAGAGCATGGGCTCTGCAGCCAGACAGCCAAGTTTCTAACCTTTCCTTGGCTCCTTACCAGCCAGGTGACACCAGGCAGGCTACCTGGCTTCTCTGTGCCCTTGTTTCCTCACCTGTGAAATAGGGACAAAGGCTGTCCTAAGGTATAATTGTGGGAACTTATGTAAACACATAGAAGAGTGCCTTGCACGTAGTAAGCCCTCAGCCAGTGTTAGCCGTGATCAGAAAAGCATTTGACATGAGACCTGAGAAAGGACAATGACAGCTCAGGTTGGGGTCTGCATGCCAGAATGATTTCCACAGGAAGAGAGTGAAAATAAAACCTTAGGTCATGAGATAGGCAGACCCCAGGACTGGAGTGAACAAATCCATGTATTTATTTGTTCATTTGATAAAGGTTTATTGACTACCGACTGTGTGTCTCTCAGCACTGTCTCTAACACTTTTGGGGCCTCGAGCAAGTATAGAAATGGAGCCCACACACCGTGTCCGAATATTTAATAGTGGCAAATCAAGCGCAAGGAGAATATTCTACTTCACAGAGAAGTCTTCAAAGTAACTAAATAACAAATTATTTTTATGTGACAAAGTTGGCAAAGATGACTGAGTTTAATTAATATTACAAATGTGTAGATGTTTTCTGATGACCTGAAAATGTTTAAATTAGTGGTAAATAAAGGCATACAGGGCCAGGCATGGTGACTCACCCCTGTAAGTCCAGCACTTTGGGAGGCCGAGGCGGGCAGATCACCTGAGTTCAGGAGTTTGAGACCATCCTGGCCAATGCGGTGAAACCCCGTCTCTACTAAAAATACAAAAATTAGAGGGGTGTGGTGGCCCACACCTGCAGTCCCAGCTACTCGGGAGGCTGAGTGGGGAGAATCGCTTGAACCCAGGAGGCAGAGGTTGCAGTGAGCCGAGATCACACCATTGCACTCCAGCCTGGGCAACAGAGCGAGACTTTGTCTCAAAAAAAAAAAAAAAAAGACACACGTAGTTCATAAATTATTGTATTTTTATCTATAAAATTTATTTTTCTTGCTTTCATTTCATTTGTTACAATAGATAATTTTGCATAATTTGTGTTTGGACAGTAATGACTTAAAGGATTAAGAAATAAAATATGATTGTACTTAACATATAGAGCATTCGTATGTATTTAATATAATGTGTGAATTTGAGTATGTAAAATTTTAAATTTGTTTCTATGTTCGTTTTTTCATTTTTCTAAAAGTTTCAAAATTATTAGAATTAAAAACAAATTATAGTGGATAAATGTCAAATATTTAAAACTTATTTGTATTAAAGAACTGAGATTTTTAATCTTTTGAAATTTAAATTGTTTTAAATATTTTTATAAAAATTGAAATTGTCATTCTGGGGCTCAATCCTAGGTGATTCTAGTAAAGAATTAATGCTGCAGTCGTTATTCTACATATTACATATGTGCATATTCAAGAATAATATGAATTGTTTAATATTACAAAGGCTTCCTCAGACTTTGTGCATAACTGCTGTGAATTCCATGGCAATATACAAGAACTTCCAAAACCGCCAAGTGGACCATAAATAGGATCAAGCAAGTGGATAACCAGCCTGAGCAACATGGCAAAACCCCTTTCTACAAAAAAATACAAAATTTAGCTGGGCAAGGTGGTGCACACCTGTAATCCCAGCTACTCGGGAGGCTGAGGCAGAAGAATCCCTTGAACCCTGGAGGCAGAAGCTGCAGTGAGCCAAGATTGTACCACTGCACTACAGCCTGGGTGACAGAGTGAGACCCTGTCTCTAAACCCCCCCAAAAGCTGGGAAAAAAGGGATACTTGGGACTGCAGGGAAATACCACTGTCTGTGATATTCTTGCATAATAATAGATTATACAAGAATCTGTTACACCCTTGGTATCTGAGATGGATTTGACAAATCCACTTGCCTTTTGTCTGCCTGGTACTCCTATGGCTCACACCCTCCCTGCCGTCCTTGGAGGCAACAGCACAGCTCACAACTCTCACAGCACCGTGTCACCCTCAAGTGGTGTTTCAAGGACATGGATCCAGGGATGTGGGGGAGTCTTCACCCAGGCCTGGCAGTGTGGGTCCAGAGAGCAGATGGAGCCGAGTTATGCGTCCCTATGCCAGCACCGTGCGCCAAACACCCAGTCACAGACCCAGCTCTGTGTTCACTGTGTGTGTGTGTTTGTGTCTCTGCTCTGGACAGAACATACTTAACAGCGTATTTGGATTGAGGAACAATTTCTAAATATTTGGACACATGGTAAGCAGGCCTCTGTTTGTACTCTTGTCCTGGGGACTGCACAGTGTTGGGGGTGGTTTGAAGTTGGAGACAACTATTGATAAGCCTTAGCATATGAGTGGATACCACCTGGAGAAAGGGCAGAACAAGGAGGAAAGGTGAGCAAAGTTGATGACTGCTGACCCTCGCCTCTCCTTATGATTCGTACTTCCTTCTCCTTACTCTGCCTCCTTCCTCTTTGATGTCCCTCTTTGATGTCCTACTCATTTTCTTTGTTCCAAGTTTAAAAACAATTTACTCCTTCCCAGGCCTCAGAACACCTACTGACATCACAAGCACCAGGAATGTCTAATAGTGACTACTAGTTTGGGTGTTTGGGGTAGGGGTGGTGACACTGAATCTTGAAAGAATAGATCTTTCAGGCAGAAAACAAGTGTAAATAGTGAATATCCCACAGAAGAGATTCCCTCTAAAATGCGCCCTGGAAGGACAGAAGAATATTTTATAGGAAGCTTATTTTGAGGGCTTTCTCTTTCTAAATGTCTTCTTTATCTTGTTTAAAATTGTTGGGCCTTCATGCTATTTAGCCTCAAAGTATTTAGCTGCTTGAGATATTCAAGATTAGACCTATAGTCAATCAAAATGAAATAAAATCTATTTCTTGGTTTATTTATTTATTTTTATTTTTAATTTTTATTTTTATTTTATTATTTATTATTATTACTATTTTTTTTCGGGACAGAGTCTTGCTCTGTCGCCCAGGCTGGAGGGCAGTGGCGCAATCTTGGCTCACTGCAAGCTCTGCCTCCCGGGTTCATGCCATTCTCCTGCCTCAGCCTCCCGAGTAGCTGGGACTACAGGTGCCCGCCACAATGCCCCACTGATTCTTTTTTTGTATTTTTAGTAGAGACGGGGTTTCACTGTGTTAGCCAGGATGGTCTCGATCTCCTGACCTTGTGATCCGCCTGCCTCAGCCTCCCAAAGTGCTGGGATTACAGGCGTGAGCCACCGCGCCCAACCTATTTCTTGGTTTAGAATGAAATGCTTAGGATGTGATGAAACAGATTATTAATACTGCTTAGGATGTGACGAAACATATTATTAATACTGCTTAGGATGTGATGAAACATATTATTAATATTGTTAATACTGCTAATGTGTTGCTGTCTTGTTGGGGTCATCTCTGATTTAGTTTGAGATGGTTTTATGGAATAGAAAAACTTTTCGTTGCATTTGAAAGATTACAGGGCTACAATGGATAAAGCAATATGATACATATTATAAAGCAAATGAAAATTATACCAAAAGAGTATTACACCTTTGCCTAGCTTAGATAGTATGTATATCTGGTTAACTATATAATTTGACTTAGCTTACTATGATGATTTTATACCACACAAAAATGCATGCAGTAACATGAATTCTTTTTTTTTCTTTTTTTTGAGACAGTCTAGTTTTGTTGCCCAGGCTGGAGTACACAGGTGCAAACATGGCTGACTGCAGCCTCGATCTCCCAGGCTCAAGCAACCCTCTCATCCCAGCCTCCCGAGTAGTTGGAACCACAGGCGCATGCCACCGCACGCAGCTAATTTTTGTATTTTCTGTAGAGACAGGGTCTGGGCATTTTGCCCAAGTCATCTTGAACTCTTGGGCTCAAGCGATCCTCCCACCTCAGCCTCCCTAAGTGCTGAGATTACAGGTGGGAGCCACTGTTCCTGGCCATGAATTTATTAAACGCCTGAGTAAGGTTGAGCATAGCCTTCAGTAGCAGATTCTGAAGTGGTTGATTTTGTTTAACTGTGGGCTGGCAAAACTAATGTTGAGACTCTTTTAGCTCAGTAAAGACTCTCATGTTACTGGCATAAAAGCCTGAAATAGTGAGCTAATTACTGTGCTGGGAAACTAAATATGTCAGTTTCAGAGGGAGTAATGTCTCTGCCTACAGAATGTCCAAAACGTAGACTAGTGAGTAGCATTTAGTTAAATGAAATACGGCCCAGTTAAATGTCACACTGCAATGTTAAACAGAGTACCACATGTAAACGAGAAGGTTACTTGGTTAGATGGTGACTTTCAAAGTGTTAGGAGGGGATCAGCAGTCCGATTTTTATGGCGTGACACTCTCACATTCAGCCAATTTCTGCCAAAGTGTGGCAAGGAGGGACCCCACAGGTGTCACAGGTGAGATGACTCTCAGATGACCGTCAGTATTTGGGAACACATTTTGTAGGCAGCTCATACGTTTTTCTCCTTTTCTGTCATGACTTGCCCTGTGGTGGCTCTACTGATGATCAGTGTGGGAGGTAGGGAAGGAACATTTCAAACCAGTAAGTCTGATCTTAACAATTCCTACTTTCTTGAGAACTATGTGCCAAGCATTGAGCTAAGTGTTTCATGCTTGTTGTCTCATTTAATCCTCACTCACGAGGAAGATGTATGGTGTTACTGCACCTGTAAGATGTGCTTGCAAAAACGGAGTTAGGGAGGTTGAGAAATTTGCTCAAGATTACACAACTGAGGCAGGAGAATGGGGAACATGAGGCGTGAGAGAGCAAAGTGAATAAAAATCAGTGGGAACCGGTAACCCCCCTCACCCCCGAGAGTGGCCAGGGGGAGAGAGGCTGCCTGAGGGGAGGAAGCTCGGCAGGACCCGCTGCAGACCCAGGGCCAAGGGAAGTCCCGCAGGAGGAAACGCGGGCGCGATGGGGCTGGCTCCAGGCACGCGGGCCAAGGGCGGAAGGGTCGGACACGAAGCCACAAAGCTCCTGGGTTCCTCCTCTTTCCCGTCTGCCTTCTTCTGCTTCTGCGGCCTGATCTCCGAGTCCCTCTGCCTGCAGGCGGCGACAGAAGGTCCGCATCTCGGCGCTGTCCCCCAACTGAGTCGCTCCGCGTTTTCCTGTTCTGACCGGAGAGCTCGTGCTGGGAACCGCGGGGCAGGGCGACGGCCCAAACCGCTCTCCATGTCCTTCCCCAGCCCATGCCTGCCCCAGCCACAGTTCCCGTGGTTTTCCTGAGGTTCTCCAGCTGCTCAATGATGGGCAGGTTCATCTACGACCTGGAGCATCCTCCTCTTTCTCCTCCTCCTCCTCCTCCTCCTCCTCCTCCTCCTCCTCCTCCTCCAGAAACCTCTTTTTCCTTCTCCTCATTCTTCCTTCTCATTCTTTCTCCTCCTCATTCTTCCTTCTCCTCTTCCCCCTCCCCTTCTCTTTCTGTTCTTTTCTTCTTCCTCCTCCTCCTTTTCTCTTTATTTTTCTCCTCCTCCTCCTCTTCTTTCTCCTTATCCTCCTCTTCTCCTCTTACTGTTTTTTTCCTTCTGCTTTCTGCCCTCCTCTTCCTCTTCTTACTTTTTTTTTTTTTTTTTTTTTTTTGTTTTTTCTTTTTTTGTTTTGCCGGCGGGGGGTGCAGTGGCACAATCTCGGCTCACTACAACCTCTACTTCCCAGGTTCAAGCGATTCTCCTGCCTCAGCCTCAGTAGCTGGGATTAAAGGGGTCCACCACCACCACTCCCCGCTAATTTTTGTATTTTTAGTAGAGACAGGTTTTTGCCATGTTGGCCAGTCTGGTCTCAAACTCCTGACATCAGATGATCCATCCACCTCGGCCTCCCAAGTGTTGGGATTACAGGCGTGAGTCACCGCGCCTGTTCTCTTTCTTTCTTTTTTTTTTTTTTAAAGAAAAATTGACATCAAGGTTTTCTAAAAATCCCTCCTAGCTCTCAGCTTCACCGAACCATGTCCTGGTCATTCACTTGCCGTGTGACTGCTGTGCTTCCCCTGTTTCCATTTCCTTCCATTTCTCCCTCCTTCCTCCCTCTGTCACCATGCCCAGAGGAGCACGATAAGGGACCAGGCTGACCTGGGTTCCAACCCTGCCGGCTCCCTGTCCTGTTGACGCTCTGATTCCACTTGCAGCCCCACTTTCCTCATTTGCATAGTGTTCTCCCAATAACAACAGCAGTCATACCAAGTTCTAGAGTTCTTTCGAGGATAGTGTGTATTCACCACAGTGCATCTCTGATGCCTGGCACATCGGCTGTGCTCAAGTAATGACAGCTATTGCATTACAGTGACTATGGAGTTAGGGGACCGCATATGGCAAAATGCTGATCACTGTTTTGAAGTTGGTTTCATTCCTCTAATCTCAAATCCAGTATTTTAAGGACATGCTAAATGCTTTGTCCTGGAGAGCTATCTTAAGGGACAAAATCCTTTTCCCAACGTCATCTGTGACACATCCTGACACTAGAGAGCTGCTTCCAAGAAGCAATTTGAAGTGCCATTATCAGGCGGGGACAGGGGCTCTAGGGGATTTTGGGGTCAGCAGATATGAAATGAACGATTTCACAGAGCTGTCACAGAGCTGTGGTGGGAATTTCCCACGAGACCCCGCCCCCGGCTGAGTCACCGCACTCCTGTGTTTGACCTGAAGTCCTCCCGAGCTGCAGAAGCCTGAAGACCAAGGAGTGGAAAGTTCTTCGGCAGCCCTGAGATCTCAAGGTCTGTCCATTTGGGGGAGTGGTGGGGGCACTGAGAGGGGGTGAGGATGGAACTTTTGCTCCCTTTGCCCATTTCTAGACTTTTTTCTCCTAATATATAATAACTTCTCTTCAATAGCCCATTAAATAAACATCAGTAACTTGGCCTGAAGAGAGTTTTTCACTCCTTAGTTTTGTTACCACACAAACTTCTATCGCAAAACATGTCTCTGTTTAAGAAAATGTGTTAGTGAGTTGAACAGGGAGGTCTTTCCACATGTTAGTAGTTAGGTGTTCAGCTAAAGGGGGAAGAGTGATTATGTGATAGCTTCTTCTTGAACTGAATTGTCTGATGCCCCTGACAGATTCTCTTTGTAAGGAGTTTATTTCAGGGGCAGTAAGCAATTGGCATTATTGCTGGATGGTACTGCAAAGTACCTATGAAAGTCCCCAAAAGTTCTGGCTATTGTTATTTCCGCATTTTGGCAGAACATGATGGAAAACGCACCCTCAAACTTTGGCAAACCAGCACAAAGCTGTGTGTTTAACCACTCCTGCTTTGTCCTAGTGGTTTCTATGAATTTGCTACTTTTCCATAAAATTGCATCATTAATTGTTCCTGAAAAACCCTGAGTTATCCTCTTATAGAATTGTATAGGTAATGATTGCAATATAGATAATTTTGAAAGGAGAAATCACCTTTCCTTGGAAATGTTTACCTTTTGCAGAGTGACATTTGTGAGACCAGCTAATTTGATTAAAATTCTCTTGGAATCAGCTTTGCTAGTATCATACCTGTGCCAGATTTCATCATGGGAAACAGCTATTACAACATAGTAGCCACTCTGTTGCTGGTCCTCAATTTTGAGAGGACAAGATCATTGCAGGATCCATGTAGTAACTGCCCAGCTGGTGAGTACCCAGTTATCATGTGCATTTGATCTACTCTGTTGGAAGTATGGTTCAGTTAGTCTAGTAGTCAGGGCTAATGAGCTCCCTTTTAAGGAAAGGAAAATGAAAATTCATTAATTTACAAATATTTATTGGATGCTACAACCTAGCTGTGTGAACACAACAAAGTCATTCAACCTCTTGTGCCTTGACTTTCTCATCTGGGGATAATAAGAGAACCTGTTTTATAGGATGGCTGGGAGGATCAAATGAAGGGCTTAGAACAGTGCATGGCACATGGCAAGACTTCAATAAATGTTAGTTTTGTGTGTAGGGCTTTGTGCTCAGACTGGGGGCATAGCAGCGAGTAAGCGGGTGGTAAAGGGCTTAACAGAGTGGGGATAGTCAGGCATATTTAAATTTTAGTGTAGGACATTGATGTCCTCTTGGATCCAGTCATATTCATCTCCTAGATCAATCAAGATAATCATTTTGTTTTATTCAATAGATAAAGTATTTTCTTTCTGCTGAGCTGATTTATTTGTTACAATATCTGTTTTTTTGTTTGTTTTTTGTTTTGTTTTGTTTTGAGACAGAGTCTCACTCTGTCGCCCAGGCTGGAGTGCAGTGACATGATCTCAGCTCACTGCAACCTTGGTCTCCCAGGTTCAAGCAATTCTCCTGCCTCAGCCTCTGGAGTAGCTGGGATTACAGGCGTGCACCACTGCGCCTGGCTAATTTTTGTATTTTTAGTAGAGACAGGATTTCACCATGTTGGCCAGGCTGGTCTTGAACTCCTGACCTCAAGTGATCTGCCCGCTTCGGCCTCCCAAAGTGCTGTGATTACAGGCGTGAGCCACTGCGCCTGGCCTGTATTTTGTTATTTCTAATTCTGTGATTACACAAAGAATAATCTTGCAAACGTATCATTTTAGGAAGTCAATCAAACTAATGTCCACCACTGTGGCATCTAGAAAACTCATCATTCTTTTATAATCTGATTTTCTTGTAAACTTCAGAATGCCTTGGGTGACGATTGCTCATTGTCAAACGTGTACCACTATTGTCTGCCTTTCTTAGGTACATTCTGTGATAATAACAGGAATCAGATTTGCAGTCCCTGTCCTCCAAATAGTTTCTCCAGCACAGGTGGACAAAGGACCTGTGACATATGCAGGCAGTGTAAAGGTATGCATTCAAAGATATTTTCTTCTTCTAGAAGATAGTTGGGAAGATAAGCTTTTCTTTCCCATTTACTAACTGCTCTCTTTTGAAAATCTCAAGTGTCAAAGACTGATACTTCTGCCAACCAGCAGGTCCAGGACAATAACATCCAGTGACAGCAATTATTTGTGGACTGAGCTTTCTAAATATTAGAGGAAACATTCATTTGACAAGAGAGAAGTTTTTACTTACCAAAATGTACAAATGTCTTTATGGAGATTTAAAAGTAAACTTTAAAATTACTGGGAACACTATAAGTAGAGTGAGCATGATTTTTACTGCAGAGCATAAATTCGCTTCCTGGATTTGGAGGTCAAGTGTAATAAAATATTGGGGGCTGGGGGGACTTTGTAGGTGTTTTCAGGACCAGGAAGGAGTGTTCCTCCACCAGCAATGCAGAGTGTGACTGCATTTCAGGATTTCACTGCCTGGGGGCAGGATGCAGCATGTGTGAACAGGATTGTAAACAAGGTCAAGAACTGACAAAAAAAGGTACGTTTGTGTTTCTTTGATCCAGTGTAGTTTTGTGATGTAGACAAACTTAGCTTAGATCTTGATCATTTGAAAATAAGCAAACAGATTTGTAGAACCTTAAAGTAACAAGGGAGTATATATCATATTTTAATTAATAAAATATTTCTGTTATTTCTTCATAAGTGGAAATAATTTGAAATCAGAACATTTGTTAATTGCCAGAACCATTCTTCACACATTTCGGACACATACAATACTTTGTGTACAATTAGAATAAAAACTAGCCATCTTAGGGTGTTGTTTCAAGAATTATTGAACAATTTGTGCAGATTGCATTACAGTAATGACTTATATTAAGTTCATCACAGGAAAGGTTACAAAATGATGAAAATGCTTCCCTTTTATTATTGCTTTCATTTTTAATACAAGGTTGTAAAGACTGTTGCTTTGGGACATTTAATGATCAGAAACGTGGCGTCTGTCGACCTTGGACAAAGTATGTATAATTTCCTTTAGTTTCTGGGATAAAGAATCTGGGTAAAATTTTTTGGAAGATAAGGAATGCTATCATTGAAGCTTTATTGCACCCATCAAGTGTAGACAGAATGTAATGTACTAATAGGCAGCGTGGGAACACTGTGAGGTTGTAGCAACTCAATAGGCAAAGTGGGCATTTTTTCCAGAAATAGTGCCTGGAACGTCTAGATCAGAACTGCCAGTGGAGGCTGGGCACGTGCAGTGGCCCACACCTATAATCCCAGCACTTTGGGAGGCTGAGACAGGAGGACTCCTTGAGCCCAGGAGTTCAAAACCAGCCTGGGTGAGACCCTGTCTCTACAAAAAATAAAAAAAATTAGCCAGGCATAATGGCACATGCCTATGGTCCCAGCTATAGGGAAGGCTGACGAGGCAGGAGGATCACCTGAGTCTGGGAGGTTGAGGCTGCAATGAGCTATGATCGCACCATTGCACTCCAGAGCAGAGACCCTGTCTCAAAAGAAAGGAAAAGAATTGCCAGTGGAACTTTGCCGCTGTCTGCCTCTTTTCTGTTTCCTTCTCATTCCTTTGCTGCCTCTTATCTTCTCTCATTGATCAACCCATCTCCATGTGTTCAATGCCAGCCCCTAGAATGATGCAGAAGAAACTAACAGTTGCTTATTACCCTCCAAAATATGGCACACACCTGGGCACACAAGGCCATCACAGGTGGTAAAAAGCCAATAGTATACGAGAGAATGTGACGGTTGTTTTGTGGAACCAGAACTTACACTGTGGTCTGTGGATGGGTGCTGGTCCACAAATGGCTTGCTGTGCCTTCATCAACAGTGGTATAGGGTTAGAGAGTAAACATTTAGAAACTTTTAAGGCAAATTGGCAGAGTAATGTGGTCTGTTGACTAAGAATAAAAATTTGGGCGTTGTATTTTATATGTATTTGTTCTTTTTCCGTTTCATTTTCTTACTAGAAAATCATTTTTATTATTTTCCTTTTACATTTTTATTGTATTTCCAAAGTGTATTGGTTTGTAACAGACTGGAAAGTGACTTTTTTGAGAGAAAATAAAGTGTTTTAAAACAGGAATCATGGTATCCCTCTGCTTTTGTCATTTACAATTTATCAGCATCAGAGTGGCTGACAAATGGAAGCATGATTCACAAGAAAAGTATTGACTATTTTCTCGGACTTAGCTGAATTCTCTCTTTGGAAAGTGGCTTTTTTAAAAAGGTCCATTTGTTTGTTTTGTTTGTTTGTTTGTTTTGAGATGGAGTTTCGCTCTTCTTGCCCAGGCTGGAGTGCAATGGCGCGGTCTCGCCTCACTGCAACCTCCGCCTCCTGGGTTCAAGCTATTCTCCTGCCTCGGCCTCCTGAGTAGCTGGGATTACAGGTGCGCGCAACCACGCCTGGCTAGTGTTTTTGTATTTTTAGTAGAGATGGGCTTTCCCATGTTAGCTAGGCTGGTCTCGCACTCCTGACCTCAAGTGATCCACTCGCCTTGGCCTCCCAAAGTGCTGGGATTACCAGAGTGAGCCACTGTGCCCGGCTGGAAAGTGGCTTTTTAAAAAAGGTCTTTCAATACAAATTTTTCAGAGTTGTTAAGTGAGTCTGCATGGAAAAATGGGTTTGAACTGGGCTCTGGAGGATGGGTGGATTTGGGGTAGGTAAAGGGACGAGGGAACGGTGTCACAACAGCAACAATGATGGCGATGATGGTGATGATGATGACAACTACCATTTAATTACTCAGCGTGTCAGACGTGCAAGAGTGTGTCACTGACTCTCACTCATTTGTTCTTTGAAACAGTTCTGGCAGCACATACAGATGTGCTAATTTTGCAGATAAGAAAACTGAGGCTTAGGGAGGTTTCTTTTTTCTTTTCTTTCTGAGACAGCGTCAAACTCCTGGGTTCAAGTGATCCTCCCACCTCAGTCTCCTGAGTAGCTGGGGCCACAGGCATGCACCATCCGTTAATTTTTGTTTGTTTGTTTTTTAATTTTTGTAGAGATGGGGTCTTGCTATGTTGCTCAGGCTGGTCTCCAGCGCCTGGTCTCAAGTGATCCTCTGGCCTCAGCCTACCAAAGTGTTGAGATTACAGGAGTGAGCCACCATGCCGGGGTTACAGAGATTTCTTGACTTGCCCAAAGTCATTCTGGAAAGCAGCAGACTCAAGGCTCAAACCCTGGTTTGCCTGATGCCAGTGCTGGACCTCCTAACCTTGCTAGCCTTCATCTGTGCCGGAGATGGTCAAGTCCAATTAAGAAACTGGGGGTGAGGCCGGGCGCGGTGGCTCACGCTTGTAATCCCAGCACTTTGGGAGGCCGAGGCGGGCGGATCACGAGGTCAGGAGATCGAGACCACGGTGAAACCCCGTCTCTACTAAAAATACAAAAAAATTAGCTGGGCGTGGTGGCGGGCGCCTGTAGTCCCAGCTACTCAGAGAGGCTGAGGCAGGAGAATGGCGTGAACCCGGGAGGTGGAGCTTGCAGTGAGCCGAGATTGCGCCACTGCACTCCAGCCTGGGCGACAGAGCGAGACTCTGTCTCAAAAAAAAAAAAAAGAAACTGGGGGTGAGAGACTAACCAGGCAAGACAGCCTGAACTAAGCTGTCACTAAACAGAAGGAAGCCATGGAAAGCTGCAGGGAGCCAGATGGCCAAGTGGAAGTCTTTCAAAATATCTTTGCATCGCCTTCAAACCCAGACCCATATATCTTTTTCACTAGGCTACTTCATTGGGTGAAAAATGACAAAGTTTTAAATCAGAATCCTCTGGACCTAAGTTAATTATTTAAATTCTTTTCATTGAACTGTCTAAGCTGTTCTTTGGATGGAAAGTCTGTGCTTGTGAATGGGACGAAGGAGAGGGACGTGGTCTGTGGACCATCTCCAGCCGACCTCTCTCCAGGAGCATCCTCTGCGACCCCGCCTGCCCCTGCGAGAGAGCCAGGTAGCTGGGCTATGCCTTTACATCAAAGTGCATATCTTATGGTGATTCCAGATTGTATCTAAATCGCCCCAATATCATGATACATCAGGCACCTCCCACGTGCATTCCTTCCTGAATCCTGCCCTCAGGGACCCATCGGTTTTCTTCCCAGACATTTATTATTCAGTCTGAGATACACATTTGTAAGCAGTGACAGAGGACACTTCACCCAAACAGAGTCTATATCTTTATCAATGTCAAGGAAAGGGGATTATAGGGTCCCATATTTTTTCTTTTCTTTTTCTTTTTTTTTTTTTTTTTTTTTTTTTTTTTCCCCGAGAGTGCCTTGCTCTGTGCCAGGCTGGAGTGCAGTGGCTTAATATTGGCTCACTGCAACCTCCACCACCTGTGCTCAACCAATCCTCCCACCTCAGCCTCCCCAGTAGCTGGGACTGTAGGCACACACCACTACACCTGGCTAATTTTTTATTTTTTTTGGTAGAGCCGGGGTCTTGCTATGTTGCTCAGGCTGCTCTCAAACTCTTGGGCTCAAGCAATCCTCCTGCCTTGGCCTCCCAAAGTGTTGGGATTATAGATGTAAGCCGCCTGGCCCCCAGGTCCCATATTTTCTATGTGCTAGAAAGGATAAACTGCTCAATTATTAAGTTTCTTTTATCTTTTTTGGGGGGGGGACAGAGTCTCTGTCACGCAGGCTGGAGTGCAATGGTGCAATCTCGGCTCACTGCAACCTCCACCTCTCAGGTTCAAGCGATTCTCCTGCCTCAGCCTCCCAAGTAGCTGGGATTATAGGCGCCCACCATGGCACCAGGCTAATTTTTGTATTTTTAGTAGAGATGGAGTTTCTCCATGTTGGCCAGGTTGGTTTTGAACTCTTGACCTCAGGTGATCTGCCCACCTTGGCCTCCCAAAGTGCTGGGATTACAGGTGTGAGCCACCGCTCCCGGCCATTAAGTTTCTCTTTTTCTTTTCTTTTTTTGAGATGGAGTCTCACTCTGTTGCCCAAGTTGGAGTGCAGTGGCACCATCTCAGCTCACTGCGACCTCCGCCTCCCGGGTTCAAGCCATTCTCCTGCCTCATCCTCCCAAGTAGCTGGGATTACAAGTCCCTGCCACCACTATGTTGGCCAGGCTGGTCTTGAACTTCTGACTCTAAGTGATCCTCCTGCCTCGGCCTTCCAAAGTGTTGGGATTACAGGCGTGAGCCACCATGTCCGGCCTTTTAAAAAGTTTTCTAAGTTTACTCCATTAGCAGGTTGGAGATGCTCAAGGCTCTGATTCTTCTCATGCTTAGGAGTTTACCAATGTAAATATATACATGGGTGTATGAGTGTCAATACATTTCTGCATGCGTTTCTCCTTTTGCTGTGTTTTGCAGGACACTCTCCGCAGATCATCTCCTTCTTTCTTGCGCTGACGTCGACTGCGTTGCTCTTCCTGCTGTTCTTCCTCATGCTCCGTTTCTCTGTTGTTAAACGGGGCAGAAAGAAACTCCTGTATATATTCAAACAACGTAAGATTAACATAATCATATTAGAGCTCTGACGAGGCAAGGCTTTTTATAATAGAAAGGAAAATATGATTTTAAAAAAAATTCTAGAAATGAGGTTCGTATAGCCCCGTGGTTATCACGCAGGGGCAATTTCGTCCCTGGGAATATTTGCAGTGTCTGGAGACAGTTGCAGTGTTCACCACTTGGTGATGGTGGTGGTGATTAGGGGCTATTGCATCTAGTGAGTAGAGGTCAGCGATGCGGCTAAACTCCTACCATGCACGGGACAGCCTCCCAGCAAAGAATGATGCTGCCCCAAATGTCAGTAGTGCTGAGGTGGAGAAAGCTTGCATATAGAAAAGCACACCTTGGTTCTAGAAAAATGACAGATTTAAATATGCTGCAGCCTTGGATTATTGCATGTGTGTGTATGTGTGTGTGTGTGCGTGTGTGTGTATGTGTGTGCGTGCATGTCTGTGTGTGCGTGTGTGTGTGCGCATGCGTGTGTGTGTGTGTGCGTGCATGTGTGTGTATGTGTGTGTGTGTGCATGTGGAGGACACTGGCAAAGAAGAATCAGAAAACCATGTTCCCCCTATGTCCCTCTGGTTGATAAATTGGCTTAAAATGAGTTTAGACCCATATTTGAGGAAGGCAGGGAGAACAAAGAGGGAGTTTGAAGGGGGTTTAACAAATGAATTATTACAGCACCGGTATGGATTACATGAAAAATTTCAATAATGAATTTCATTCATTCACTTGTTCAACAATTATTTCTATAAGGCACTCAGCAAGTGCCTGGCACAGAGTCAGCACCCACTAGACAAAAGCCATTGATATTTATTTGAAAAAGTATATAGATGGAAGGCAACCTGTTTTTTGTCTTCATGGAGGTTAGAATGAGACATAACAGGCTTAATAAGACTTAATAAGAGGGATATAATAAAAGGAGCTTTTTGAGAGAAAAATTTTAACCCAAAACACCATGTAAGACCAGAATGTGTCTATTTGGAGATTGTTAAAAATATATATGCAGGAACAGCATTAGTAAAGTCTTTTTTTTTCTTTTTTGAGACGGAGTTTCACTCTTGTTGCCCAGGCTGGAGTGCAATGGTGTGATCCCGGCTCACCACAACCTCCTCCTCCCGGGTTCAAGCGATTCTCCTGCCTCAGCCTCCCAAGTAGCTGGGATTACAGGCATGCGCCACCATGCCCAGCTAATTTTGCATTTTTAGTAGAGACAGGATTTCTCCATGTTGGTCAGGCTGGTCTTGAACTCCCGACCTCAGGTGATCCTACCGCCTCGGCCTCCCAAAGTGCTGGGATTACAGGCGTGAGCCACTGCGCTCAGCCAGTAAAGTCTTATCTAATAAATTATGCTAATTTATTTAAATGCTCTTTCTAAAGCAATACAGAACTTGTATACATTGTGACCTATACAGAAAAATGCATAAATGTAAAGTTTAACAAATCGTTGTAAACAAACATTCAAATAACTCTACCAGGGTCAAGAAGTGGAACATAACCCATTCCCAAAGCCCTTGGCATGCCCTTTCTAGATCACAGCCCTCCTTGCCCACTACTGCTAACCACATCTAGAGTTGTATGGTATTAACATCCTTTTGCTGTAGTTTTGCTACCTAACAACACAGTTTTATCGGGCTGCTTGTGAACTTCATACAAATAGAATCACACTGTGTTTTCTGTATCTTGCTTCTTCTTTCAACGTTGTATCATGAAGATTCATCCATGTTGAGTTCATCTTTAGTTGATTTCCATTGTTGCACGCTCTTATTGAATGATGACATCATTGTTCACCTATTCTAATACTGATGGACAGCAGGGTCATTTCCAGCTCGGTGTTATTACATGCAGTGACGTTTGAATATTTTTGTCCGTGTATCTCAGCACACGTAAACACGTGTTTCTGGCTTGGTTTTGTTTTTTAACCTAGAAATAACATTGCTGATCTACAAGGAACATGTGTATCTTGGTCGTGAATATGCCAAACTGTTTTCCAAAATGATTGGACCCCATTTACACTCCCCTGGCGGTAATGAGGTTCCTTTTACTCCACATCCCCTGATAACTCTTGGTATCATCAGATTATTTTTATCGATATGGTGGGTGGCGAGTTGTATCTCATTGTGGTTTTAACTTACACTTCCTGGTTGCTAGTGAGGTTAGACGCCTTTTCATGTTATTTCGGCTATTTGGATTTCCTCTTTAGTGAAGGGCCTGATCAAGTCTTTTGAGTATTTTCTCATAGGATTGTCTTTCCTTTTCTTACTAACGTATAGGAAGTTTTTAGTCTGCTGTTCATGAGCTGCAAATATCTTTTCCTATTCTGTGGTTTGCTCTTTCATTCTTTTCTTGAGGTCTACACCTCCAGTTTAAACCTCTACGTTCTCACTTAAGCCTGATTTCGGTTTTGTCTTTTGTTTTTTTGAGACAGAGTGTCACTGTGTCACCCAGGCTGAAGTGCAACGGTGCGATCACAGCTCACTGTAGCCTCGAACTCCAGAGCTCAAGCAATCCTCCTGCCTCAGCCTACTAAATAGCTGGGACTATAGGTGCACACCACCACACTCAGCTAATTTTTAATTGATTTTTAATTTTTTTGAAGAGACTGGGATTCACTATGTTGTCCAGGCCAGTCTTAAACTCCTGGGCTCAAGCGATCCTCCCACCTCGGTTTCCCAAAGTGCTGGACTTAATCCTGATTTAAAGGAGTATCTCTGCAACAAAGTTCCATTCACACCCCAGACTGCAACAAAGTTCGTTATAAAATGCTTTTCAAAAGTATGTATGAGTAATTAGTGAGTTTCCATGGAACCGTAACCCATTTTTTAAAAGTTTTTAGGACACTCCCTGGTGGTCTAGTGGTTAGGATTCCGCGCTCACCATCGCGACCCGGGTTCGATTCCTGGTCAGGGAAGCCTTCCTTCTAGCTGGGCGCTGTGGCTCACGCCTGTAATCCTAGCACTCTGGGGGGCAGAGGCGGGCAGATCACCTGAGGTTAGGAGTTCAACACCAGCCTGGCCATGGTGAAACCCTGTCTCTGCTAAAAATACAAAAAATTAGCCAGGCGTGGTGGTGCGTGCCTGTAATTCCAGCTACTCAGGAGGCTGAGACAGGAGAATCGCTTGAACCTGGGAGGTGGAGGTTGCAGTGAACTGAGATTGTGCCATTGCACTCCAGCCTGGGCAACAAGAGCGAAACTCCGTCTCAAAAAAAAAAAAAAAAAAAAAAAAAGGTTTTAGGTCATTCAAAAGAACTTTCGATTCTGACATAATTATAGATTCACAGGAATCTGCCAAGTCAGGAACATCTCTCATGACGTTTCTGGGTTCCATCCTCCGGTACAATGGCAAAGCAGGAAATTGACATTGGCACAGTGTGCGTGTGTAGTTGTTTGTCCCTTCATCACACATGTGGAGTCGTATAACAACCAGCACAATAAAATCAGAACTATCCATCACCGCAGAGATCTCCTCCCACTATTCCTTTCTAGTCAGGTCCTCTCCCTCTCCCCACCATCCCCTGGCAACCACTTATCTGCCTTCTATCTCTATATTTTTGTTATTTAAGGAATATAGTATAAATAGGATCATACGGTATGTGTCAAGCTAAATCATAGACAGAGAGAGGCTCTCTAAAAGATTATGATATTTTTTCAGGAGTAGCCTTGCAGTGGGAATACGGTGGGTGTATTCAGGGAGGTAAAGGTGACGAGAGTTTTTAAAAGAAAAAATGAGGGGCCAGGTGTAGTGGCTCATGCCTATAATCCCAGCACTTTGGGAGGCCGAGGCAGATGGATCACCTGAGGTCAGGAGTTCGAGACCAGCCTGGCCAACATGGTGAAACCCCATCTCTACTAAAAATACAAAAAGTTAGCCCTGCATGGTGGCACGTGCCTGTAATCCCAGATACTTGGGAGGCTGAGGTACAAGAATTGCTTGAACCTGGGAGGCAGAGGTTGCAGTGAGCTGATATCGCGTCCTGCACTCCACTCCAGCCTGGGCGACAGAGCAAGACTCTGTCTCAAAAAAAAAAAAAAGAAAGAAAGAAAAAAAAGAAAAACTGAGGAGGGTTATGTAAGTTATTTTGAAACAATTATCCTTTGCTACAAAGATCAATACCGGCAGAAGTATTTTTTTGTGTAAGATACAGTAACCTTGGTGCAAGGTTGTGGTTTCTGCCGTCTTTTGTGATAGTTGTTTTTATCAGGCATGCATGCATAAGAAACCCCCTTCATGGCCTTCCCTGGCTCCATTTGCCGGGGTTTTGTTTTGTTTTTTGTTTTTTGTTTTTTGTTGTTGTTGTTGTTTGTTTTTGAGACAGGATCTCCCTGTGTCGTTCAGGCTGGAGTGCAGTGGCGTGATCTCCACTCGCTGCAACCTCCGCCTCCTGGGTTCAAGTGATTTTCGTGCCTCAGCCTCCTGAGTAGCTGAGATTACAGGCAGCTGCCACCATGCCCGGCTATAGTAGAGACAGGGTTTTGCCACGTTGGCTAGGCTGGTCTTGAACTCCTGGCCTCATGTGATCTGCCTGCCTCAGTCTCCCAAAGTGCTGGGATTATAGGCATGAGCCACCATGCTCGGCCCATTTGTCAGGGTTTTGACACAAGTTACTCCGTTTTGATTCTGACAACTTTCACAAATGTGAACTTTTTTTAAGATTTTGCTTTTTCACTCAGCACAATGCCCTTGATATCTACCCAAGTTGCTGTGTGTTTCAATGGTTCATTCTTTTTCCTTGCTGAATAGTATTCCACGATACGCTTGTGCCACAGTTTGTTTTACTATGCACCCATTAAAAGATATTTTGTTTGCTTCCTGTTTTGACTATTACATATAAAGCTGCGAGGAATAATTATGTACAGGTTTTTGTGGACACGTATTTTTCATCTCTACGATAAATGCTCAGGAGTACAATTGCTGGGCTATATGTTTGGTGCTTGTTTAGTTTTTAAGAAGTTGTCAAGCTATTTTCCAGAGGAAGTGTATCATCTTACATTCTCACTGGAGTTTCTCTGCATCCTTGCTCACATTTTGCATTGCCACAATTTTTATTTCAGCTGTTCTAATAGGTGTGTAGTGACATCTCATTGGGGCTTTAATTTGCATTTCCCTTATGGGTGGACATCTTTTCATGTGCTTATTTTCCATCTTTATATCTTCTTCAGTGAATTGTTGTTCAGCTCTTTCGCCTATTTTCTAGTTGGATTATTTGTTTGTTTTACTGTTGAGATTCGAGGGTTCTTTATATTTCCCAGATAGGAGTCCTTTGGCATATATATGGTTTATAAATATTTTCTCCCAGTCAGGAGCTTGCCTTTTTATCCTCTTCACAGGCTCTTCCACAGAGAAAAGCTATTTAATTTTGATGAAGTCCAATTTATGGATTTTTTCATATCTAAGAATTCTTCATTGAGTCCTGGGTCTCAATGATTTAGGTTTTTTTTTTTTCCTCTATCTCTTATAACTTTTACAGTTTTCTATTTCATATTTAAATCTTGATTTTTTTTTTTTCTGAGACAGGGTCTCTGCTTTGTCACCCAGGCTGGAGTGCAGTGGTGTGATCATGACTTACTGCAGCCTCCACCTCCTGGGCTCAAGTGATCCTCCCTCCTTGGCATCCCAAGTAGCTGGGACTGCAGGAGTGTGCCAGCACTTGCCTCGGACCTACTGGTCTGAACAAAGGGGGGCGGAAGCGGGAATGAAAGACAAGAAACAAAAGAGTATATTTGGAAGAAGGGGTCAGGGGGCACTTTGCCTCTAGTGGACAAGGGCCCTGAGCTTTACACAGCCCTCCGTATTTATTAGGCAAAAGAGATAGTGAGAAAGCGGGGATGGTTGTCGGGTAATTGTCAGTTAGCCGTTTGGTGTTTGGTTCACAGCAGGCTTGTGAGACTGCATCTTTTGAACAATAGGTGCTAGATTTCTTAATAGATAACTTCCAGAGCCAGGGAGTAGTGTCCCTCAGCAAACCTTTTGGTGGCGGGGCAGTGTGAGTTTGCTCACATCTCGCATTCATGATAAACACTTTGCTGTATGATCATATAGCCTCCAGCGGAATGTTGAGTTGGTCACGTCTCACGGGCTTTGGCTCCCTGCATGCCTGGGTAATTTTTTTTTTTATTTTGAGACAGAGTCTCACCATGTTGTCCTGGCTGGTCTTGAACTCCTGGCCTGAAACAATCCTCCTGCCTTGGCCTCCCAAAGTGCTGGGATTACAGGTGTGAGCCACTGTGCCCAGCCTTGATTCGTTTTAAATTTTTCATATAAGGTGTGAGAGGTTTTAGCCAAGTTTTTTGTTGTTGTTGTTGTTGTTATTGGCCTATGGACGTCTAATTGCTCTAGCACCACTAGTGGAAAACATTAGTCATCCGTCATTGCACCTTTGTCAAAAGTCAGTTGGCTGCAATTACGTGGGGCTATCTGGTTTCCCTCTTCTGTTCCATTGATCCATGTGTTTCTTCGTCTGCCGATACCACACAGCCTTGATTACTGTAGTTATACATAAATACTGAAGTTGGGTAGAGGGTGGTAGTCTCTCTCACTTTATTATTTCATTTCAAAATTGTTTTATCAATTCTAGTTCCTTTGCATTTCCACATACACTTTAGGATAATATCTATATCTACAAAAAGATAAAGATAATATGTATATTTACAAAAAAATTCTGATTACAATTGTGTTAAATCTGCATATCAGTTTGGGGCAAATTGACATCTTTACTATGTGAAGTACAGTCATGTATCACTTAATGACAGGGGTACTTCTGAGAAATGTGGTGTTAGGTGATTTCGTTGTTGTGTGAACGTCATAGAGGGCATTTATGCAAACCTAGATGGTACAGCCTACTATACACCTAGGCTGGATGGTATAGCCTATCGCTGCTATGCTACAAACCTGTAGGGCATGTGACTGTACCGAATACCATAGGCAACTGTAACATAATGGTATTTGTGTAGCTAAACATATCTAAACATAGAAGAGGTACCGTGAAAATAATATGATTTTTGCCAGGCACAGTGGCTCATGTCTGTAATCCCAACACTTTGGGAGACCAAGGTGGGCAGATCACCCTCAGGTCAGGAGTTCGAGACTAGCCTGGCCAACATGGTGAAACCCCGTTTCTACTAAAAATACAAAAATTAGACGGGTGTGGTGGCATGTGCCTGTAATTCCAGCTACTCGGGAGGCTGAGATGGGAGAATCCCTTGAACCTGATAGGCAGAGGTTGCAGTGAGCCGTGATCACACCACTGCACTCCTGGCTGGGCAACAGAGCGAGACTCCATTAGAAACCGGGCCACAGAGCAGAAGGAGAGTGGTGGGCAAGCACGTGGAACTTCCTCTGTATTTATAGCCGCTCCCCATTACTTGTATTACCGCCTTATCTCCACCTCCCGTCAGATCAGCAGCGGCATTAGATTCTCATAGGAGCATGAATCCTATTGTGAACTGCACATGTGAGGGATCCAGGTTGCACACTGCTTATGAGAATCTAGTGCCTGATGATCTGTCACTGTTTCCCATCACCCCCAGATGGGACTGTCTAGTTGTAGGGAAACAAGCTCAGGGCTCCCACTGATTCTACATTACAGGGAGTTGTATAATTATTTCATTATATATTACAACGTAATAATAATAGAAATAAGGTGCACAATAAGTAATGCGCTTGAATCATCCTGAAACCATCCCCCCACCCACCCAGTCCATGGAAAAATTGTCTTCCACAAAACTGGTCCCTCTTGCCAAAAAGGTTGGGGACCTTTGCTGTATATCACTGTAGTCTTATAAACACTGTACACTTAAGCTAATCTAAATTTATTTAAAATGTTTTCTTTCTTCAATAATAAATTAACCTTAGCTTACTGTAACCTTTTACTTCATAAACTTTAATTTTTTTTTTTTTTTTTTTTTTTTGAGGCAGGGTCTGCTGCCCAGGCTGGAATGCAGTGGTGAGATCTTGGCTCACTGCAGCCTCCACCTCCCAGGTTCAAGTGATTCTCCTGCCTCAGCCCCCCAAGTAGCTGGGACTACAGGCAGCTGCCACCACGTCTGGCTAATTTTTGTATTAGAGATGGGGTTTCACCATGTTGGCTAGGCTGGTCTCGAACTCCTGAGCTGTGGTAATCTGCGCACCTCGGCCTCTCAAAGTGCTGGGATTACAGGCATGAGCCACTGCACCCGGCCTATAAATTAAAAAAAATTGTTTTTAACTTTTTGACTCTTTTGTAATAACTCTTAGCTTAAAACACAAGCACATTGTACAGCTGTACAAAAATATTTTCTCTATTTCCTTATTCTATAAGCTTTTATCTATTTAAAATTTTTTAAATTGCTTTTTACTTTTTAAACTTTTTTGTGAAAAACTAAGACACAAACACACATATTAGCCTAGACCCGCACAGAGTTGGTGTCTGCCACCTCCACATCTTGTCCCACTGGAAGATCTTTGGGGCAAAAACATGCATGTAGCTGTCATCTCCTATGAGAACAAAGTCTTCTTCTGGAATACCTCCCAAAAGACCTGCCTGAGGCTGTTTTACAATTAACTGGCTTTTGTTTGTTTGTTTGTTTGTTTTTTGTTTGAGAGGAGTCTTGCTCTGTCTCCCAGGCTGGAGTGCAATGGGGTGGTCTCAGCTCACTGCAACCTCTGCCTCCCGGGTTCAAGGGATTCTCCTGTCTCAGCCTCCCGAGTAGCTGGGATTACAGGTGCATGCTGCCATGCCTGGCTAATTTTTTGTACTTTAGTAGAGATGGGGTTTCACCATGTTGCCCAGGCTAGTCTCAAACTCCTGAGCTCAGGCAATCCACCTGCCTTAGCCTCCCAAAGTGCTGGGATTACAAGTGTGAGCCACCATGCCCGGCCTTAACTGATTAAGGCCATATATTCCATATATATATATATGGAATATACTGTAAAATAACTATCAAAAGTATGGTATAGTAAGTCCATAAACTACTAATATAGTCATTTATTGTCATTTTCAAGTATTATGTGCTGTACATAATTGCATATGCTACACTTTATATAACTGGCAGCTCAGTAGGTTTTTTTACATCAGTATCACCACAAATGTGAGCAATGAGCTGTGCTGCAATGTTATGATGGTTGGACATCACGAGGCAACAGGAACCTTTCAGCTCCACTATAATCTTGTGGGACCACAATCATATATGCAGTCTGTTTTTGACCAAAACATCATTATACGCTGTATGACTGTATTCCAGTGCAGGAACATAGTATGTCTCTTCATTTATACATTTTAAATTTTATTTCACCAGCATTTTGTAGTTTTCACTATACAAGTTCTGTATGTGTTTTGTTAGAGTTAGGCCTAAGTAAAAAAAAAAAAAAAATTTAGAGGACAGCGTCTTGCTTGCTCTATTACCCAGATGGGAGTGCAGTAGCATGATCACGGCTCAATGCAGCCTCAACCTCCTGGGCTCAAGTGATCCTCCCACCTCAGCCTCCAGAGTAGCTGAGACCACAGGCATGTGCCACCACCCCTGGCTAATTTTTAAATGTTTTGTAGAGACAGGGTCTTGGTGTGTTACCCAAGCTGGTCTAGAACTCCTGGACTCAAGCAATCTTCCTGCCTTGGCCCCCATAGTACTGGGATTCCAGGCATGGGCCCCCATGCCCAGTTTCTGGATCTAATTTAGATCTTGTATTTTCTCAGGGTTCCTCTGACATCACCCTAGGGAAGGAAGGAGGATGGGCAGCTCGTCACAGCCAGGCAGGGGTGGAGGAAGTTTGGGTTCTGTGCTATACCTCCTGGAGGGTGAGGGTCCCCTTTTCACTGCTAGACACTTGGGAGTTGCGGCTCCCACTAGGCCTCCTCTGACACAACCCCAGGAGGGAGGGGGAGATGAGCCTTAATCCACTGTAAGGGAGGAAGTCCAGGCTCTCTACTCAGTCTTTCCTGATGGGCTTGCAGGTGGAACCACGGTGTTTTCTGTGGTGTTTTGTTAGAATTGAGTGGTTATTGCCTAGAAGTTTTTGGGCCGGGCGTGTTGGCTCACGCCTGTAATCCCAGCACTTTGGGAGGCCGAGGCGGGCGGATCATAAGGTCAGGAGTTCGAGACCAGCCTGGCCAATATGGTGAAACCCCATCTCTACTAAAAATACAAAAATTAGCCGGGCGTGGTGGTGGGCGCCTGTAGTCCCAGCTACTCAGGAGACTGAAGCAAGAGAATCGCTTGAACCCGAGAGGCGGAGGTTGCAGTGAGCCGAGATCACGCCATTGCACTCTAGCCTGGGCAACAGAGTGAGACTCCATCTCAAAAAAAAAAGAAAAAAAGAGAAGTTTTTAGTCTTGCTATGCTGCCCCTTTCCTAGTCTCATAACTAGAGACTACAAGCTCTTCTTAGTTTTTCGTGTGTTTTTTTGAGATGGAGGTTATTTTTTAAAGCAACAAGCATATGAAATTGGGGTAGGACTTTTTGCCTTGCCAGTCTGTAAATAAATATCTGCTTAGGATTGAAAATTGCTGAGTAGTAACACAAATACTTCACTAACATGTAGAAGAAAGCCTGGCAGCTCACGCACAGATCAGTTCTTGGTTCCTAACAGATGGAAGTAGTGGGGATGCCTTCACATTCTTGGAGTCATAACATTGCGTTCCAAAGAAACCATTGGATCTCGAATCTCAGTAACCCTCAAGACGAAAATAAATGCTGCTGAATTGAAACTAGAGCTATGATTGAGATATGGCTAATATTTTATGCTTTAGTGATTCATGCTTAAGACTTCTTTTTTAGCTAATGTAAAAAATAAAGAAAATAGTTCTTAAAGACCAATAGGAATATTTGGTAAAAGGAAACAAATTTCAAATGATCTCTAGAGGAAGTTCATCCTTGCTGTTACCTCTCTCGTGGATAAGTTCGTTAAAATTATTATTATTATTTTTTTAGATGGAGTCTCACTCTGTCGCCCAGGCTGGAGTGCAGTGGCGCAATCTCAGCTCACTGAAACCTCCACCTCCCGGGTTCAAGCGATTCTCTGCCTCAGCCTCCCGAGTAGCTGAGATTACAGGCACCCACCACCACGCCCAGCTAATTTTTTTGGTATTTTTAGTAGAGATGGGGTTTCACCATCTTGGCCAGGCTGGTCTTGAACTCCTGACCTTGTGATCCATCTGCCTCAGCCTCCCAAAGTGCTGGGATTACAGGCATGAGCTACTGCGTCTGGCCTTTTTTTTTCTTTTTCTTTTTTTCTTTTTTTTTTCTTTTTCTTTTTTTTTGAGACAGAGTTTCACTGTTGTCACCCAGGCTGGAGTGCAATGGCGCCATCTTGACTCACTGCAACCTCTGTCTCCTAGGTTCAAGCAATTCTCCTGCCTCAGCCTCCTGAGTAGCTGGGATTACAGGCACCTGCCACCACATCCGCCTAATTTTTGTATTTTTAGTAGAGATGGGGTTTTGCTGTGTTGGCCAGGCTGGTCTCGAGCTCCTAACCTCAAGTAATCTGCCTACCTCGGCCTTCCAGGGTACTGGGGTTAAAGGCATGAGCCACCATGCCTGGCTGAGTTTGTTAAAATTAAAGGGGAGAATGTTTGCTGCCTAGAGATGTTCTGCAGCTATAATTTATGGAAAATAAGTGTTAAATGATTCAAATAGATGACAACAATATGTATCTTAAATTTTTTTTTTTTTTAGCGTTTATGACACCAGTACAAACTACTCAAGAGGAAGATGGCTGTAGCTGCCGATTTCCAGAAGAAGAAGAAGGAGGATGTGAACTGTGAAATGGAAGTCACTAGGGCTGTTGGGACTTTCTTGAAAAGAAGCAAGGAAATATGAGTCATCCGCTATCACAGCTTTCAAAATCAAGAACACCATCCTACATAATACCCAGGATTCCCCCAACACACATTCTTTTCTAAATGCCAATGAGTTGGCCTTTAAAAATGCACCACTTTTTTTTTCTTTTTTTGACAGGCTCTCACTCTGTCACCCAGGCTGGAGTGCAGTGGCACCATCACGGCTCTCTGCAGCCTCGACCTCTGGGAGCTCAAGTGATCCTCCCGCCTCAGTCTCCTGAGTAGCTGGAACTACAAGGAAGAGCCGCCACACCTGACTAACTTTTTTGTTTTTTGTTTTTTGTTTGGTAGAGATGGCATTTCATCATGTTGTCCAGGCTGGTCTCAAACTCCTAGGCTCACTTTGGCCTCCCAAAGTACTGGGATTACAGACATGAGCTGCCATGCCCGGCCAAAATAATGCACCACTTTTAACAGAACAGACAGATGAGGACAGAGCTGGTGATAAAAAAAAGCATTTTCTAGATACCACTTAACAGGCTTGAGCTAGTTTTTTTGAAATCCAAAGAAAATTATAGTTTAAATTCAATTACATAGTCCATTGGTCCAACTACAATTATAATCAAAATCAATGCAGGTTTGTTTTTTGGTGCTAATATGACATATGACAATAAGCCACGAGGTGCAGTGAGTACCCGATGAAAGTTTCCGTGGGTTCTGTCAGGTAACACGACATGCTCCACCGTCAGGGGGAGTATGAGCAGAGTGCCTGAGTTTAGGGTCAAGGGCAAAAAACCTCAGGCCTGGAGGAAGTTTTGGAAAGAGTTCAAGTGTCTGCGTATCTTATGGTCTTCTCCATCCTCACACCTTCTGCCTTTGTCCTGCTCCCTTTTCAGCCAGGTTACATTCTAAAAATTCTTAACTTTTAACACAATATTTTATACAAAAGCCAATAAATGAACTGCATATGATAGGTATGAAGTACAGTGAGAAAATGAACACCTGTGAGCTCATTGTCCTACCACAGCACTAGAGTGGGGGCCGCCAGACTCCCATGGCCAAACCTGGTGCACCATTTGCCTTTGTTTGTTTGTTTATTTGTTTGCTTGAGACAGAGTCTTGCTATGTTGCCCAGGCTGGAATGGAGTGGCTATTCACAGGCACAATCATAGAACACTTTAGCCTTAAACTCCTGGGCTCAAGTGATCCACCCGCCTCAGTCCCCCAAGTAGCTGGGATTACAGGTGCAAACCTGGCATGCCTGCCATTGTTTGGCTTATGATCTAAGGATAGCTTTTTAAATTTTATTTATTTTATTTTTTTTGAGACAGGGTCTCACTCTGTCGCCCAGGCTGGAGGGCAGTGGTGCGATCTTAGCTCACTGCAAACTCTGCCTCCCGGTTCAAGCAATGCTCATGCTTCAGCTTCCAGAGTAGCTGGGATTACAGGTGCGCACCACTGCACCTGACTAATTTTTATATTTTTAGTAGAGACGGGGTTTCACCATGTTGGTCAGGCTGATCTTGAACTCCTGGCCTCAAGTGATCCACCCACCTCGGCCTCCCACAGTGCTGGGATTACAGGCATGACCCACTGGGCCCAGCCAGCTTTGACATTTTTAAATGATTTAAAAGTAATCAAAAGAAGAATAACAGCTTATGGCACATAAAATTATATAAAACTGAAATTGCAGAGTCAATAGGTAAAGTTCTACTGGAACACAGCCACACACATTTATTTATGTACTAAGACTGGCTTTGCACTACAAAAGCAGTGTTGAGTAGGTGTGACAGAGACTCCATAGACCACAAATCCTAGAATATTTAATATCTGAACACTTACAGGGTCAAAGTCAAGGTCAGAGCTGCCATCCACGTGCTGCTTTCTCCCCTCATCTTCTGCCCATCCCCAGGCAGCCTCTCTTAAGAATTTTGAGTCTGCCTTTCCCTTGCTTAAAAAAATCGTTTATCATATAATTATGTATCCTAAAACTATGTTATTTAGTTTTGCTTGTTTTTGAGCTTTATGAAAATTGTATTGGGCTGTATGGAGACTTCTGTGACTTGCCTGAATCACTCAAAATTATATTTATAAGACTCATTGTGGCCAGGCATGGTGGCTCACGCCTGTAATCCCAGCACTTTGGGAGGCTGAGCCAGGTGGATCACCTAAGGTCAGAAGTTCGAGACAAGACTGGCCAACATGGTGAAACTCTGTCTCTACAAAAAATACAAAAATTAGGTGTTGTGGCGGGTGCCTGTAATCCCAGCTACTCAGGAGGATGAGGCAGGAGAATGGCTTGAATCAGGGAGGCAAAGGTTGCAGTGAGCTGAGATCACACCACTGCACTCCAGCCTGCGCGACAAGAGCAAGACTGTCTCAAAAAAAAAAAAAAAAAAAAAAAAGACTCGTGTTGTCGTGTGTAGCTTTAGTGCATTTGTCTTGACTCTGCTGGAAATATGCCATTATTTATAGATCCATCCTCTACCAAGAGACGTTAGGTTTTTGCCAGGTGTTTCACAATCATGGGCAACGTTGTCATAGATGTTATTTTATGTATCTCCTCTGCAGAAGGGTCTCCAGGGGAAGTTTCTTAAAGTGGAACTGCTGGGTCTCAGGGCATGTGATGCTCAACTTTACGAGCTGGTGTCTACATCAGTTAGGACGTGCCAAGTTATGCAGAAATAACAAATAATTCCCCAACTCTTAATGGATTGCAACAAAACAAGAAAGGTGTATTTTTTTCTTTTCTTTTTTTTTTTTTTTTGAGACAGTGTCTCACTCTGTCTCCCAGGCTGGAGTACAGTGGTACAATCTTGGCTCACTGCAACCTCCACCTCCCAGGTTCAAGTGATCTCCCTGCCTCAGCCTTCTGAGTAGCTGGGACTACAGGTATGCGCCACCACGCCTGGCTAACTTTTGTATTTTTAGTAGAGACGGGGTTTCACCATGTTGTCCAGGCTGGTCTCGAACTCCTGACCTCAGGTGATCTGCCCACCTCGGCCTCCCAAAGTGCTAGGATTACAGGCATGAGCCACCGTGCCTGGCCATTTCTTACACTTTTGTATGACATGCCTATTGCAAGCTTGCGTGCCTCTGTCCCATGTTATTTTACTCTGGGATTTAGGTGGAGGGAGCAGCTTCTATTTGGAACATTGGGCATCACATGGCAAATGGATATCTGCCACTTCTGCTCCTATTTAGTTGGTTCTACTGTAACCTTTAGAGCAAATCATGCAGCCAAGCCAGGCATCAATAGGGCAGAAAAGTATAATCTTTAAATGGGGGGAAGAGAAAATATTTCTGAACAATAGTCTACTGCAGTGCCAAATTGCTTTTCAAAGTGGCTGTCCTAATGTACTCCCGTCAGTCATATAAGTGTCATGTAAGTATCCCATTGATCCACATCCTTGCTACCCTCTGGTACTATCAGGTGCCCTTAATTTTGCCAAGCCAGTGGGTATAAAATGAGATCTCACTGTGGTCTTAGTTTGCATTTGTTTGGTTACTGATGAGCACCTTGTCACATATTTATATACCATTTGTGTTTATTTTTTAAAATAAAATGCTTGCTCATGCTTTTTTGCCCATTTGCAGAAAAACTTGGGGCTGGGTGCAGTGGCTCATGCCTGTAGTCCCAGCTCTTTGGGAGGCCAAAGTGGGCAGATCGCTTGAGCCCAGGAGTTCAAGACCAGCCTTGGCAACATGGTGAAACCCTGTCTTTATAAAAAATACAAAAATTAGCCAGGCGTGGTGGTGTGCACCTGAAGTCCCAGCTACTCAGGAGGCTCGCTTTGAGCCTGGGAGGCAGAGGTTGCAGTGAGCTGGGACTGCATCACTACACTTCAGCCTGGGCAACAGAGAAAACTCTTTTCTCAGAAACAAACCCAAACGTGGTTGTTTGTCCTGATTCCTGAAAGGTCTTTATGTATTCTAGATAATAATCTTTGGTCAGTTATATGTGTTAAAAAATATCTTCTTTGTGGCCAAGGACGGTGGCTTACGCCTGTAATCCCAGCACTTTGCAGGGCTGAAGTGGGTGGATCATCTGAGGTCAGGAGTTCAAGACCAGCCTGGCCAACACGGTGAAACTCCATCTCTACTAAACATATACAAAAATTAGCCGGGTGTGGTGGCGGGTGCCTGTAACCCCAGCTGCTCCAGAGGCTGTGGCAGAAGAATCGCTTGAACCCAGGAGACAGAGGTTGCAGCGAGCCAAGATCGTGCCATTGCACTCCAGACTGGGTGACAAGAGTGAAATTGTCTCAAAAAAAAAAAAAATATATATATATATATATGTCCTTTGTAATTTATTTTTCCCTTTTTAAAATTTTTTATAAAATTCTTTTTTATTTTTATTTTTAGCAGAGGTGAGGTTTCACTATGTTGCCCAGGCTGGTCTTGAAATCCTGAGCTCAAGTGATCCTCCCACCTCAGCCTTCTAAAGTGCTGGAATTGCAGACATGAGCCACCGCGCCTCTCCTGTTTTTCTCTAATTAATGGTGTCTTTCTTTGTCTTTCTGGTAATATGCAAAAAGTTCTTCATTTGATTTGGTTAAATTTATAACTGTTTTCTCATATGGTTAATATTTTTTCTTGCCTGGCTAAAGAAATCCTTTTCTGCTCAATACTATAAAGAGGTTTGCTCACATTTTATTCCAAAAGTTTTAAGTTTTGTCTTTCATCTTTAACGTATCAGGAATTGGCTTTCGTGCCTGTTGGGAGGTAGTGATCCGATTCCATGTCTTGCATGTAGGTAACCACTAGTCCCTGCGCCATGTATTCAATACTTCATCTTTTTCCTGCGGGTCTGCCATCTCATCTACCATCCATCAAGTTTCCATACGGCCATGGGTCTGCGTCTGGGCTCCCTGTTCTGTTCCATTGTCAATTTGTCTATCCTGTGCCAATATCACACTGTGTTTATTACAATAGCTTTGTAACAGCTCTTGGTATCTGGTAGGACATCTCCCTCCACCTTCTTTTTCTACTTCAGAAATGTCTTAGCTAGGCCAGGCACGGTGGCTCACGCCTGTAATCCCAGCACTTTGGGAGGCCGACACGGGTGGATCACCTGAGGTCAGGAGTTTGAGACCAGCCTGGCCAGCATGGTGAAAACCCATCTCTACTAAAAAATACAAAAATTAGCCAAGCATGGTGGCATGTGCCTGTAATCCCAGCTATTTGGGAGGCTGAGGCAGGAGAATTGCTTGAACCCGGGGGGCAGAGGTTGCAGTGAGCCGAGATCGTACCATTGCACTCCAGCCTGGTTGACAGAGCGAAACTCTGTCTCAGGAAAAAAAAGAAAAGAGATGTCTTGGTTATTCTTGGTTCTTTATTCTTCAATATACATTTTAGAAGCTGAATTCGAAAAGATTTGGATTGGAATTTCATTAAATCGACAGGTCAATTTAGGGAGAGTTGACAATTTTACAGAATTGAGTCATCTGGTGTTCCAATAAGTATAAGAGAACAATTATTGGCTGTACAATTATTGCCAAATAGTAGGCGAAGCAAAGCTTAGGAAGTATACTGGTGCCATTTCAGGAGCAAAGCTAGGTGCGAATACTTTTGTCTTTCCGAATCATGACGCCGTAAGTTCTAAAGTGATTTCTCCTCTTGGCTTTGGACACATGGCGTTTAATTACCTGCTGTTCACTATCCACAAACAGAAAGAGACTGGTCATGCCCCACAGGGTTAGGGTATCCAAGATAACCGAGGGAGGCTCTCATGTGTCCTAGATTACAAACTGAAAATCCACAGTTTATTCTGCGAATAAAGGAGGCTGTGTTTATGATACAGACTGTGATATTTTTATCATAGCCTATTCTGGTATCACGTGCAAAAGCTATAAATGAAAAACACAGGAACTTGGCATGTGAGTCATTGCTCCCCCTAAATGACAATTAATAAGGAAGGAACACTGAGACAGAATAAAATGATCCCCTTCTGGGTTTAATTTAGAAAGTTCCATAATTAGGTTTAATAGAAATAAATGTAAATTTCTATGATTAAAAATAAATTAGCATATTTAGGGATATACAAATTATAAATCATTATCTAAATGCTAAAAACAAGCTTAGGTTTTTTTCAGAAGAAAGTTTTGATTTTTTTTCTTTGATGGAATATATCACTCTGATGGAAAGTTTTGATATGAGGGGCGGATGACTACTAAAGTGGGCGTCTTCCCTCACAGGAAGATGTTTCCGTCTGTGGGTGAAAGGTGCCCACCGCAGCCAGGGCAGGTTATGTGTGCCCTGTATGTGGTAGGACTTGGAGAGTGATCTTTATCAACGTTTTTATTTAAAGGACTGTCTAATAAAACACAAAACTATGACGATCACAGAAAAAAAAATAAGAAAAAAAGACCTTATTTTAAAAAGCTTTTTATAACTATTGCAACATCAAATCATAAAGGCTAATCATGAAATAAGGTGCCACTCTTTGTGAACAATGGAATCTTAGGCTTTTAGTGCCGAAGGATGCTAAAGATTTCCAGTATGAGATTCCTTTTGCTTCCAACAATTGACTTATTAGTCAGATAAAAATGAATGCTGTTGATCGGGTGCGGTGGCTCATGCCTGTAATCCCAGCACTTGGGGAGACCAAGGGGGGGTGGATCACCAGAGGTCAGGAGTTCAAGACCAGCCTGACCAATATGGTGAAACCCCATTTCTACTAAATAATACAAAAATTAGCCGGGCGTGGTGGCATGCACCTGTAATCCCAGCTACTTGGGAGGCTGAGGCAGGAAAATCGCTTGAACTTGGGAGACAGAGGTTGCAGTGAGCCAAGATCACACCACTGCACTCCAGTCTGGGCAATAGAGCAAGACTCTGTCTCATAAAAAGAAGAATGCTGTTTTTGGCCAGTCGTGGTGGCTCACACCTGTAATCCCAGCACTTTGGGAGGCCGAGGCGGGCGGATCACAAGGTCAGGAGATAGAGACCATCCTGGCTAACACGGTGAAACCCAGTCTCTATTAAAAAATACAAAAAATTAGCCGGGCGTGGTGGCGGACGCCTGTAGTCCCAGCTACTCGGGAGGCTGAGGCAGGAGAATGGCGTTAACCCGGGAGCCGGAGCTTGTAGTGAGCCGAGATTGCGCCACTGCACTCCAGCCTGGGCGACAGAATGAGACTCCGTCTCAAAACAAACAAACAAACTCGGATTTTAGTCAGAAGCAGTGGCTCACCCTGTAATCCCAGCATTTTGGGAAGCCAAAGTGGCAGGATCCCTTGAGGTCTGGAGTTCAAAACCAGCCTGGGCAACCTAGTGAGATTCTGTCTCTTAAACAAAAACAAAACAAAAAGCAGCTTTGATTTTAACGTATGGTCACTGGGAAGCCAGTGAAGAGATTTGATTGGATTTGCCTTTTAGAAAGCGCTCCCTGACTGCAGGGAGGGTGTAACTGAAACGCAGGTTAGTCACTCACTTGCAGACTCCGATTAACAAGAGCAAGGTGTGGTATGAAGACAGTGATTTATCCCAAAGCTAGCTTAGGGGAAGAAATACAGGTGTCCTGCCTTAAGTGTCCCGCTTCACTTTTGGAGCAGAAAGAGGGCACTTTTAAAAGGCAGGAGAGGAAGTGAGCAGGGCCGGGCGTGGTCTGCAGGCTAGATCCAGTGCTTTATCTACTGGGCGCTTGAGCTAGTGACTGACGGTGCCTTCATGGACAGGACTAGGCCAAAAACTCCCCAGGTAGGAGAGAGTCCCATATCTCTCACGTCTCTTGGTGGGAGGGAGTTGCGAGGCAACCTCCTGGAGGGTGAGAGTTCCGTAGCAGGCACGCATGCTTTGGTTTGTAAATCGACTATTAGCTCTTGAGGAGAGTCTTGGAGCACAGAGTTAGAGGAACTTGCCCTCTATAAAAACAAAAAAAAGCTATACTTGCATTTTAAAGGGCTAAGTAGGAAGTGGGGAACCAGAGGAATGAGAAAAGGGAAGAGAGAGAGAAAGAAAAAAATAAACTATTTCTTAGAAAAATGGGCGTACGTGGTTACAAGTGAATGAAGACAGGAATGCTGCAGAGGGGATTGCTGGCTCCTGGCAGGGCTGCTGGCAGGGCAGAGCCCTGGGATGGAGCTTGGGGAGGGAGGAGAGCTGTTCCAGGGACAGCTTTGGACTCTGTGGGGGCCCCAGTGGAGGGCACATGAGGTCACAGGCAAAGCCAGAGGGATCATCGGAAGTTGGGAGTTCGAGACTAGCCTGGCCAACATGGTGAAACACTGTCTCTACTAAAAATATAAAAAAATTAGCTGGGCATGGTGACACACACCTGCAGTCCCAACTACTCAGGAGGTTGAGGCAAAAGAATCACTTGAACCTGGGAGGTGGAGGTTGCAGTGAGCTGAGATCATGACACTGCACTCCAGCCTGGGCAACAGAGTGAGATTTCATCTCAAAAAAAAAAAAAAAAAACAGCAAAAAAAGGGGGATTTGGGTGTTATAAAGTTCCTGCCCAGGTTCCCAGTCAGGTCTGTTTATGAAAATGAAAGACTGAAACTTGCTTAGTTTTGATTGGTTTATGCCACTGAGTCCTCATTAGTCAATACAGCTGAGCCCTGGTTGGTGGAGGCAGGTGAGCTCTGAAAGTCCCGACATTAAGAAGGTGCTGGTTTTCAGGAATCTCAGAATACCTGTGTGACTTCTAGTTAGCAAATGGCCACTTGGCTCTATTTTAAATTTAGGCTCAGTTAGCCACTAGGGATCTATCTTGAAGAATTGCCTCTTTCAGATTCATATTTCTTCACAGAAATAAAACAGTGTGACCACAGTGAGAAAGAGATGAACCTGTCAAACCCAGATCAGTGAGATAAGATGGTATTTGACCAGCACATGCTGGCATACCAAAGAAATCATTCTTTCACTACTGTTGTTTATGGTATAAAAACCAGAATCCACAGAAAATCCTCCATCTGGTATAAATTTTTTTTTTTTGAGATGGAGTCTCACTCTGTCACCCAGGCTGGAGTGCAGTGGCGCCATCTCAGCTCACTGCAACCTCCGCCTCCCGGGTTCAAGCGATTCTCCTGCCTCAGCCTCCCGAGTAGCTGGGGTTACAGGCACCCGCCACCACTCCTGGCTAATTTTTGTATTTTTAGTAGAGACGGGGTTTCGCCATGTTGGCCAGGCTGGTCTCGAACTCCTGACCTCAGGTGATCCACTGCCTCGGACTCCCAAAGTGCTGAGATGACGGGTGAGCCACCGTGCCTGGCCTGATAGACTTAATTAAACAATTTTGAGGCCATATAGTGTCAAGGTTAACTTCACGGGCTTTGGACCCAGTCATTTTGAGGTTGGATTGCAGCCACCACCTTTTGGTAGCAGAGGGCTCTTAGGCAGTTTACATAATCCTCAACCCTTCTTCGTCTGTAAAATTACGTGGGGCTGTTTCAAAGAATAAATGAATAAGGTATTTAGCCCAGTGCCTCACACAAATCAAGCACCCAATAAATGCTCTTCTTGGATTCTCATTTAATAAACATGAGTAACGTATTTAGCCATGCTCAGTACAATAACACTCACTTCTATTAAGTAATTTAAAATTTCTGATGCAAGAAATGCTTATAATTCAGTGCAATTATGATCACACATCCTGCAATTGTGCTGTTTCCAAATATAGACCCTGGTTCTAAGAGGTCCCAAGAAGGCAATCGAAGCAAACTGTGTAATGTGGGGGACACCTGCTGTGCACCTTTGCAGTCTTGGGTCCCAATTCCTCCTTATTCACTACAAAAGTACTGGGAAGTTGAAATGAGCCTGGGCTTCTCTTTGATGTAAGACATTCTGTAGAATCAGGCATGGTGGCTCACGCCTATAATCTCAGCACTTTGGGAAGCCGAGGTGGGAGGATCACTTGAGCCCAGGAGGTTGAGGCTGCCAACAGGTTGAGTGAACCATGATTGTGCCGCTGCACTCCAGCCTGGGAGACAGAGCAAGTCCCTGTCTGAAAAAATCCCAAAAACAAACAAAAAATATTCTGTAGGGGCCAATGGAAAATTTCTCCTTCGCTCTCTAAAGAGCCGCTGAAAATCAACTGACAAAAGCCAAATTAATAGGAGAAAAGGCATACAAATTTATTTGATCATAGTTTTATGTTACATGGGAGCTTCAGAGTGAAGACCCAAAGATACAGACGTCAATTTTTATGCTTAGGTTCAACAGAATGTGGACAGCCACGTAGAGAAAGGATTGGACAAAAAGGCTCTGATCTGATGCTAATGGACTGAGTGGGGAGACCCCGGGGGGGTCTATGTAGGTCCTTCTTGGCCTCTCTGTGCAGCCTTCATTCCTTCTGGGTGTGAGGCAGGACCCTCTCTGGAATGGGAGCTTGATGACCTACAGCCAAACAAGGTAGGTCAGGGAATTTCTTTATGGCCGGTTTTTACAAAGAAAGGCAGGGTGGGTGGGCAGGGGGAGTTAGAGTAATCTTCTCAGGTTTTATGGCTGGCTTTGGGAAAAAGGGGTTCTGGTTTCTATGACCCACCTTGGGGAAGGGGGATTCTAGTTTCGTGGTAGCCTTAGGGGGAGAATGAGGGGCCAGAGACAGGAGGGCAGGAGAAGCTTAGAGAAAAACTTGCTTCTGAGGCCTTCATTTTGAACTCCAGCAATGTCATGTATTAAGCTTTACAAATGAATCCTCCTTAAACAACACTCTGTTACTTTTAAAAGACAAGTTCCTGGATGGCTTGTGTAAGGTTAACACATACATATGCTTTGCAGATGAGATGACTGTACTGTGTGTGCTCCTGTGGCACAAGAGTGCTGTTTAAGGCTGGGCGCGGTGGCTCACGCCTGTAATCTTGGGAGGTCAAGGTGGGCAGATCACTTGAGGTCAGGAGTTTTAGACCAGCCTGACCAACATGTTGAAACCCCATCTCTACTAAAAAATACAAAAATTAGCTGGGCGTGGTGGCGGGAGCCTGTAGTCCCCGCTACTTGGGAGGCTGAGACAGAAGAATTGCTTGAATCTGGGAGGCAGAGGTTGCAGTAAACCAAGATCTCAACACTGGACTACAGCATGGGTGACAGAGTGAGACCCAGTCTCAAAAAAAAAATAAAATAAAATAGTGCTGTTTAAGAACTTTTTAAAAATAAAATTCTGCTTTTGACCTAAATTTTTTTTCTTTTTTTTTTTTTTTTTGAGACAGAGTCTTGCTCTGTCACCCAGGCTGGAGTGTAGTGGTGCAATCTCAGCTCACTGCAACCTCCGCCTCCTGGGTTCAAGCAATTCTCCTGCCTCAGCCTCCTGAGTAGCTGGATTACAGGGGCGCACAACCATGCCCGGCTAATTTTTGTATTTTTAGCAGAGATGGGGTTTCACCATGTTGACCAAGCTCGGACTTCTGAGCTCAGGTGATCCGCCCGCCTCGGCCTGCCAAAGTGCTGGGATTACAGGCGTAAGCCCAGTCCTGAAAAATATTTTTAAATTACCTTTCAAAAAGGTACGCTGATACACTTTGGCTGTGTCCCCACCCAAATCTCATCTTGAATTGTAGCTCCCGTTATCCCCATGTGTCCTGGAGGGACCTGGTGGGAGGTAATTGAATTATGAAGGCAGGTCTTTCCTGTGCTGTTCTTGTAATAGTGAATAAGTCTCAAAAGATCTGATGGTTTTATAAAGGGCAGTTCCCCCGCACACACTCTCTTACCTGCCACCATGTAAGATGTGCCTTTGAGGCCAGGCATTGTGGCTCATGGCTGTAATCCCAGCACTTCCAGAGGCCGAGATGGGTAGATCACGAGGTCAGCCTGGCCAATATGGTAAAACCCAGTCTCTACTAAAAATACAAAAATTAGCTGGGTGTGGTGGCACGCACCTGTAGTCCCAGCTACTCGGGAGGCTGAGGCAGAAGAATGGTTTGAACCTGGGAGGCGGAGGTTGCAGTGAGCCAAGATCATGCCACTGCACTCCAGCCTGGGCAACAGAGCAAAACGCCATCTCAAAAAAAAAAAAAAAAAAAAGTGCCTTTGCTTCTCCTTTGCCTTCTGTCATGATTGTGAGGCCTCCCCAGTCATGTGGAACTATGAGTCCATTAAACCTCTTTCCTTATAAATTACACAGTCTCAGTTATGTCTTTATTAGCAGCATGAGAACAGAGTAATATATATGCTAATTTACATACCAATCAATGACGCAGAGCCACAGAATTTCTAAATCAGAGGGGAAATAGAAGTCCAGGCCCAGGGGGAGAAGTGGCCTCTGAAGCTTGTGTAGCTGGTGTCTGATCTGACCAGTACTGGATTCTACTGGCTTCTAGGGATGGTCTTAGTTTACTAGTCATGATCCCCTTTTTTTTTTTTTTTTGAGACAGAGTCTCACTCTGTTGCCCAGGCCGGAGCAGTGCAATCTCAGCTAACTGCAACCTCCACCTCCCAGGTTCAGGCAATTCTCCTGCCTCAGCCTCCGGGGTAGCTGGGATTTCAGGTGTAAACCACCACACCTGGCTAACTTTTTTTTTTTTTTTTAGATGGAGTCTCACTCTGTCACCCAGGCTGAGTACAGTGGTGTGATCTTGGCTCACTGTAATCTCTGCCTCCGGGTTCAAGTGATTCTACTGTCCCAGGCTCCGGAGTAGCTGGGATTACAGGCGCACACCACCATGCCTGACTAATTTTTCTATTTTTAGTAGAGATGGGATTTCGTCATGTTGGCCAGGCTGGTCTGGAACTCCTGACCTCAGGTGATCCACTGCCTCGGCCTTTCAAAATGCTGGGATTACAGGCATGAGCCACCATGCCTGGCTTAATTTTTGTATTTTTAGTAGAGACAGAGTTTCACCATGTTGGTCAGGCTGGTTTTGAACTCCTGACCTCAGGTGATCTGCTCGCCTGCCTCGGCCTCCCAGAGTGCTGGGATTACAGGCATTAGCCACTGTGCCCGGCCTACTAGCCATAATCTTAAAAGGTAAACAACTACCTGTGAAGTTGAGGCTTCGAAAACTTAGTATTCCGGAAGGAACGATAATTGTGTATTTCTTTTCCCCCTACTCTGAGTTTGGAGTTGTTGAAGTAGGGGCCTAAGGGAGTCTAAAAAATAAAAAATCTCTGACATAATGCTCAGAAACTCACTGTCAGTTAGTTATTTACATTTTGTTGTGGTCGCTAATTTTTTTTTTTTTTTTTTTTTGGAGACATGGTCTTGCTCTATTGCTTAGGCTGGAGTGCGGTGGTGTGATCATAGCTCACTGCAGCCTTGAACTCCTGGGTTCCTACTTCAGCCTCCTGAGTAGCTAGGACTACTAATTCTTAAAATTTTTAAAATTTTTTTGTAAAGATGAAGTCTTGCTATGATGCCCTGCTGGTCTCAAACTCCTTGTCTTCAGAAATCCTCCCGCCTCAGCCTACCAAAGTGCTAGGATTGCAGGTGTGAGCCATTGTACTTGGCATAACCTGATTTCTTGACACCCAAGGACAGTCAGAGCTCTGCTTCCATTCACACTCTTTCACTTTTTAAATCTACTAGTTTATAAGATCAACCACTCACACTTTTTTGTTTTTGTTTTGAGACAGTCTCTTTGTCACCCAGGCTGGAGTGCAGTGGCACGATCTCAGCTCATTGCAGCCTCCACCTCCCAGGTTCAAGCAATTCTCTCGCCTCAGCCTCTGAAGTAGCGGGGATTACAAGCGCACACCACCACACCCGGCTAATTTTTTTGTATTTTTGGTAGAGATGGGGTCTCATTATGTTGCCCAGGCTCCCTATCTCAAACTCCCAACCTCAGGGGATCCTCCCGCCTTGGTCTCCCAAAGTGCTGGGATTACAGGTGTGAGCCACTGCCTGCAGTCCATACTCTTTCAATAATTATTTTAACTTCACTGGCAGAGGCTAATAATGATCATATGTGTCTCTCTGATTGTAGTTATGAGATGTTTATAGATATTAGGCACATACTCTCCTTGGTCAGGGCTTCACTGGAGACTCTTTGGCTCTGTAAGTTAACTGGTGTTCAATATTTTGCATTCGCACCCTGGAACTTCCTCCTACTGCCAGTGTTCGTGGTGTTGCTGTTGGGTTGGTACTGGCATCCATGTTGGTGTTCTCACTGTTGGTGTTGGGTTGGTATTGCTGTTGATCTTGGCATTCATGGTGCTGATGTCTCTCTACAGTTTTCTGTCCAGCCTGTACTCAAGACAGGAAGTTTGAAGAGTTTCTGTGTGCAAGTATGAACTTCAAGGGGGCAGTAGGGAGGAAAGTCAAGAAAAAAATTCTGGAATGATCTAGAAGTTTCTTCTTCTTCTTCTTCTTCTTCTTCTTCTTCTTCTTCTTCTTCTTCTTCTTCCTTTTTTAGCTATGTCATAAAGTGAGATAAACAGTTAAGAAACAGTGAGATAATCAGTTCCTGTTGCAGAGGCCTCTGACTGTATGGACAAAGGAAAGGTGTATGCCTCGATTCAAATGCAAGTGAAACCAGTATCTTTGCAGGAACATGGAAAGGAATGTTTAGAAAAATTGATTCCCATTTCAATATTCAGTATAATTTACTCCACTTATCATGAAATGCTTCTTCACAAATTTTATGAAAACAGGAACTGCCCCTACTGAATAAGAACCCCATGCACCTCACACAATTCTATGGGTGTTGAAAGAAGTACTTGCTGGCTAAGTGAAAGCCTTATAGAAGCAGTTGGTTCCTCAAAACAAGATGCTCACCTGGAAAGAACTCCGAGTGTTCCCAACCCCCGCCCCCCTCACTGGCTGTGAAGGAGCCCTTCAGGCCCCACTGTGTGCCCAGCAAGACAAGCCCCCCAGACACCCCTCACCCCGGCAAGACACTGCTCCACCTCATCACTACAAAATGTCCAAGAAGAGAGCTAAATGTAAAACCAATCACCCACCTTTCCCTAGGAAACTGTCAGCCCAACCTCAACAAGCCCTACATCCCTGCTGACCTTGGAACCACCAGAAAATAAGAAACAATTCACCAAGGAAGAAATACAACTTGTCCTTAAATACTGAAGAAAGATGTTCATTTCATCCAGGGAAGAGCTGATGTTACAGTCTTGAGCCTGGAGGCCATCTAGAAGCAGAATTCCCCTCTTCCTTGGAACACTGCAGTTTTAATGGCAAAAACTGCAATTACTTTTGCACCGACCTAATAAATGTTAATTACGACCTGGCACGGTGGCTCATGCCTATAATCCCAGCACTTTGGGAGGCCGAGGCGGGTGCATCACCTGAGGTCAGGAGTTCGAGACCAGCCTGACCAACATGGAGAAACCCCGTCTCTACTAAAAATACAAAATTAGCCAGGTGTGGTGACACATGCCTGTAATCCCAGCTACTCGCAGGAGGCTGAGGCAGGAGAATTGCTTGAACCTGGGAGGCAGAGGTTGCGGTGAACGAAGATCGTGCCATTGCACCCCAGCCTGGGCAACAAGAACGAAACTTTGTCTCAAAAAAAAAAAAATGTTAATCACATATATAAAAAAGACACCCTCACAGCAACATGTAGATTGATGTTTGACCAAAAACTGTGTACTATAGCCTAGCCAAGGTGACACGTGAAATTAACCATCACAGAGGTATTTAGCTGTGTTGGCAATGTTTATTTTCTAAGCTGGGCAGTGGATATACATGTATTCATTAAATTATCCTTTAAGTCTCTTTTCTATGTGGATTTTTTTTTTTTTTTTTTTTTTTTTTGAGGCAGAGTCTCACTCTGTCACCCAGGCTGGAGTCCGGTGGCACCGTCTTGGCTTAATCTAACCTCCACCTCCCAGGTTCAAGTGATTCTCCTGCCTCAGCCTCCCAAGTAGCTGGGTTTACAGGCGCCCACCACCACGCCCGGCTAATTTTTATATTTTTAGTAGAGACAAGGTTTCACAATGTTGGCCAGGCTGGTCTCGAACTCATGACCTCAGGTGACCCGCCTGCCTCAGCCTCCCAAAGTGCTGGGATTACAGGCGTGAGCCACCATGCCCAGCACCTTTTCCATGTCTTAATAACACATAAATACTGCATAACATGTAAATATTTAAGTAATAAACAGCAATAATCAGCATATATTCTGAAATCAAAGTAAAAACAAATTGACGACACATTTTTACTTTTTTTTTGTTTTTTTAAGAGATGGAGTCCTGCTCTGTCATCCAAGTTGGAGTGCAGTGGCACAATCATAGCTTATTGCAGCCTCAACCTCCCAGGCTCAAGAGATTCTCCCACCTCAGCCTCCCAAATAGCTGAGACTACAGGCATGCACCACCATGCCCAGCTAATTTTTTATTTTATTTTTTGTAGAGACGTGGTCCCATTGTGTTGCCCAGGCTGGTCTCAAACTCCTGGGCTCAAGCCATCCTTCCGCCTTGGGCCTCCCAAAGTGCTAATGTGCCCCAGACGGGTAATAAAACAAATGAAGTTCGTTTTTGAAATCCAAATTTGAAGTACTGGTTAAGTGAAAACAAAGTAACAGTGTATTTTCATGGGAAAGATGAAAGCTCTCAGATTCTAAAGGGGCTGTGGCTCTTCATTTCTTCCCTCCCTCCCTTCTCTTGCTACTGCTAAGCCTGACGCTTGAATGTAGCTATGTGACGCTCCTGTGCCAGCGTCTACTCCTGCAACCCCCAATCTTTTGGATTTCCTTAGGAATTTAAAAATCAGACAATCGGCCGGACATGGTGGCTCATGCCTGTAATCCCAGCACTTTGAGAGGCCAACGGGGGAGGATCGCTTGGGTCCAGCAGTTCGAGACCAGCCTGGCCGACATGGTGAAACCCTGTTTCTACCAAAAATGCAAAAATTAGCCAGGGATGGTGGCGGGAACTTGTAATCCCAGCTACTACTCCGGAGGTTGGGGCAGGAAAATGGCTTGAACCCGGGAAAGGGAGGTTGCAGTGAGCTGAGATTGCGCCATTGCACTGCAGCCTGGGTGACAGAGGAGACTGTCTCAAAAAAAAAAAAAAAAAAAAAAAAGAAGGAGGGGAAGGAGGGGAGAAGGTGGGGAGGGAGGGAGAAAAGTCAGGCAGTAAACTGGAGAACAAAAAACGCTCTACCACGAGAGGGCAGTAGACACCACCAGCGCGCAGGCCTCCCTCGGGATCAAAGGGAAGGCTCTGGGCGCGGAAGGAACCCGGGATTCTCTAATTTAGGCCTCATCTTCAGGGATGGGAAGGAGATGGCTAAAGAAGGTCAGCGACTTACCTGAAACCACGCCGCCAGTGGCCCGGGTCTATTATCCTTAAAGGCTAACTTGCCGCCTAATTCAAGGGAAGGAAATAGGAGGCGCTGGTCGGGGACACTGGCTCACTTCTTCAGCAATTTGGGAGGCCGAGGTGGGAAGATCACGTGAGGTCAGGAGTTCAAGACCAGCCTGGCCAACATAGCGAGACCCCCGTCTCTATAAAAAATTAGATTAACAACAACAACAACAAAAAGAAGTAGGAGGCTCCTTAGTAGGGACGCCCTTCCACCATAACTTAATAGTCCAACAATGATGTGCAAGTCTCCAAAAGAAAGAAAATGTGTGGGGAGTGAAAGTATGGAAAAAGCCGCACTGACGACCCAGGCCATCTTTAGGCCCCTGTGATGTGAATGGGAATGATTTTCAGAGTCTTTACCAAAATGACTACATTGTCAGAACTTCCCTGACTTCCCGCTTTCCCCCAGAGAATCACCCTTTCCCTGTTGAAGAGACAGGCACTCTGCCCAGAGCCCAGAGAGAAGATAATTTCCATACAAAAAAGCAGGGTGGTCCCATCAGGACAAAATTCTCCCTGAAGGAGTCAGGTCTGTATAACCCCCACCTGGAGGGGGCAGAGAGAGCCTGGAGCCCAAAGGCTGTGTCTGATCCCAGACCCTGTTGTAGGAGCTGGTGGGGAATTGCTGCCCTCCGTAGTCCTCCCTACCCAGAGCCACAGAGCCCAAAAGCTTCCCTCCCAGCCTGGTGTTACCAGCACTGAGTCCAGCCCTGCTCTCAGTCACCCCCAGCCATTCTCTCCCACCTCATCCATCACCCTCTCCCTTGCACCCACTCCCTCTAGGGTCACTGAATATCCTTCTGCTCCTTGAATCCACTAAACTTTTCTCTGGCTTAGGACATTGGAGTTTGCTGTTCCTTCTTTCTCAAATGCTTTTCCCCACAGACCTCACACATTCAGTGATCTGCTGGGCCAGTCTGCGTGGATCCTCACAGGCATCTCAAACCCAGGATGTTCCAAACTGGCCGAGAGTTTTTGTTTTGGTGGCACTGGATTGAACCAGCTCCTCCATGAAGTCCATTTCCTCATTTGTAAAATGAAGACAATAGCACCTACCTTACAGGCTTTCATGAGGATTAAATGAGAATATATATATATACACACACACACACACAGAGATGAATATATGTACACATACAAGTATATAGCAGCTGTATGTATATATTTATATACATATGTATGTATATAGCATATACATATATACATATAAAGCATGTAGCACAGTGCCTGATCCATAGAACACCTCAATGAATGGCAACCTTTACAGTAAATGCTAACATTTTCCTCCATAAAGCAGCTCCTTCCACCTCCTCTCCAAGGCAGATATCAGATTAGTACCTTTTGACTCTTTCCTGTCTTTCACCACCCACATTTAACGAAACAACAAATCCCAGTGTGTATTTCTAGAATGCAATCCATTCTTCACATCCTACTCCCACTGTCCTAATTCATGCCTGTGTTATTTCTGGCCTGGATTACTGCAGTAGCCTTCCAATAGCCTGCATCAAATCCAAGCTCCATTACTTAATCTATGTAGGATGAAAGCTTACCATGCGATAAAAGACTACTATGAACAGCTTTTTGCCCATACATTTGAAAATTCAGACAAAATGACCAATTCCCTAGAAAAAACATACCTTACCAAAACTGACTTAAGAAGAAAGAAAATGTATGGATAGTCATAAAATGATTAGGGAAATTGAAACAGAAGTAAAAATCTTTGTCAAATTAAACTTTGACCTGGATGACTTTCCAGGTAAGTTCTCCTAAACTTTCATGGAGTGGATCATTCCTATCTTATAAAAACTCTTCCAGAGAATAGAAGAAAGTGATTTATCTTCTCCAAGGTATTCTATGAGGCCAGTGTAAACTTGATACCAAAACCAGGCAAGGACAGTAAAAGAAAGAGAGGCAAAAATATGAAACAATTTTTTTTTTTTTTGAGATGGAGTCTTGCTCTGTAGCCCAGGCTGGAGTGCAGTGGCATGATCTGAGCTCATCGCAACCTCCACCTCCTGGGTTCAAGCAATTCTCCTGCCTCAGCCTCCTGCGAGTAACTGGGATTACAGGCGCCGGCCACCACTGCACCTGGCTAATTTTTGTATTTTTAGTAGAGATGGGGTTTTTGCCATGTTGGCCAGGCCAGTCTCGAACTCCTGACCTCAGGTAATCCGCCTGGCTCGGCCTCCCAAAGTGTTGAGATTATAGGCGTGAGCCACCACACCTGGCCAAAACAAGATATTAATGTGGTGTTTCATGTCCACACATTATTTAACCTACCCTTCCTTCCTTCCTTCCTTCCTTCCTTCCTTCCTTCCTTCCTTCCTTCCTTCTTTCTTTCTTTTCTTCTTTCTTTTTTTGGAGACAAGGTCTGGCTCTGTCACCAGCCCAAGTGTGGTGGTACAGTCATGGCTCACTGCAGCTTTGACCTCCCAGGCTCGGGTGATCCTCTCACCTCAGCCTCCTGAGTAGCTGGGACTACAGGCATGCACCACGATGCCTGGCTAATTTTTAAATTATTTGTAGAGAAGAGGTCTCACTATGTTGCCCAGGCTGGTCTTGAACTCCTGAGCTCAAGTGATCCTCCTGCCTAGGCCTCCCAAAGTGCTGGAGTTACAGGTGTGAGCCATTGTGCCTGGCCATTTATTTGCTATTTCTACATTCAGGAGGTGGAGCTAAGCTTTCCTCCACTTGAGCATGGAATGACTTGCATCTGATGATTCCGGTTATAAAAAGTCTGTGGCTTCCCAGTTGGGTACACTCTCGCCCTCTCTGCGATTGCTGTCTATGGAGGAAGCCAGTTGCTGTATCTGAGAGGCCTACATGTTGACAGTCACTCAGTGAGCCTGGCCTCCAGATGACTTCAGCTCTGACAAACACATTGACTGCAACTTCATGAGAGACCCTGAGCCAAAACTATTTAGCTCAGCCACTCCTGGACTCCTGAGAAAACATGTTATAACAAATGCTTGCTGTTTCAAGCCACTAAATTGTGGGATAACTTCTTACGTTAATATAGTTCACAAACAAAATCTAACAGCATTTAAAAAAGATCATAAGGACGGGTGCAGTGGTTCATGCCTGTATTCCCAGCTACTCAGGAGGCTGAGGTGTGAGGATCACCTGAGCCTGGGAAGGTTGAGGCTGCAGTGAGTCATGATCACGCCACTGCACTCCAGCCTGGGTGTCAGAGTGAGACCTTGTCTCAAAAAATAAAAAGGACTAGACAGGAACTTCCCTAACTGATAAGGGATATCTAAAGAAAAAAAATTAGTAAACATTATTATTTTATTTTTTTAAAACACCTAACTGCATCGACTCAAAGTAAACATTATTCTTAATGAGAAAATGTTAAAAGTGTTTTACTTATGAGCTGAAACAGGATAAAGGTGGTCACGATCGCTGTAGGGTCCCTCAGGCCTCTCTGTTTTCTTTCTGCGTTCTTACCGAAAATCAGATTGCCTTGACTGCTCTCTGATATGGTTTGAATCTGTGTCTTCAGCAAATCTCTTGTCTAATTGTAATCCCCAATGTTGGAGGTGAGGCCTGGTGGGAGGTGATTGGGACGTGGGACAGATGCTGTTCTCACGATAGTGAATGAGGTCTCACAAGATCTGGTTGTTTAAAAGTGTGTGGCACCTCCCTTCTCTCTCTCCTCCTCCTGTTCCGGCCACGTAAGATGTGCCTGTTTCCCCTTCACCTTCTGCCATGATTGTAAATTTCCCGAGGCCTCCCCATCCATGCTTCCTGTACAGCCTATGGAACCTCGAGCCAATTCAACCTTTTTTCTTTATAAATTACCCAGTCTCAGGCATTTTTTTATAGCAGTGTGAGAATGGACTAATACAGTCACCCAGCCAACTGTATAGGTTTTGTCCAACAGGCTTGAACCCCAATCAGGGCCTTGAACATTCCCAGGCACTGATGAAGGTATCTAGGTTTACTAGAAAAAAACTGTCCGTAGCTCTGGACCAAACCTTCATATAACTCTATATTCTGAGCCCCCTTGCTGTGAGATACCTACTCAGAGCACCCCTTCTCTCTCTGTCCATCTTGAGGGTACTCTGCAGTTCTCAGTATGTAAGTTCCCCTAATAAATGCTTTTTTCCAGGCTGGCATTTAGTGCTTTTTTCCTTGGTAAATTTAACTGGCCTGATCTCAGGACAGCTTGGGGTACTCCTTTTTGGGAATTCCCCTGCCTCCACTTTTGGGGGTAACTCCAGCCACAGGTTTGGACAAAACAATCGCCACTTATATTTTACTTGTGTTGGGGTTTCTAGACAGTAACTTATGACAAGAAAAAAGAAATTTAAATTTTGAAGATTCCAAAGGAAGAAACAAAACCATTCTTATTTGCAGATGGCATTGTTGTATACACGGACAACCCCAAATCTATAGAATACTAGAAATAACGAGAGAAGTTTATCAAGACGGTTGGCCATAATATTAATGTACATAAATCAGTTGACTTGTAACCTATCAGCAACAATGCATAGTAACAACAAAACCAGAAGGTACCTAGGAATGCTCTACCAAAAGAAGGATACAACATATATAAAGATTATGAAACGTGGTCGGGCGCGGTGGCTCATGCCTGTAATCCCAGTACTTTGGGAGGCTGAGCTGGGTGCAACACCTGAGGTCAGCAGTTCGAGACCAGCCTGGCCAACGTGGTGAAACCCCGTCTCTACTAAGAATACAAAAATTAGCCAGGCATGGGGGCACACACCATGTAGTCCCAGCTACTGGGGAGGCTGAGGCAGGAGAATCGCTTGAACCTGGGAGGTGGAGGTTGCAGTGAGCTGAGATTGCACCACTGCACTCCAGGCTGGGAGACAGAGCGAGACTCTGTCAAAAAAAAAAAAAAAAAAAAAAAGCTTCTTTTTCAATATACAGGTTCTGATGAACCTAATTGTCAAAGAAAAATTAGAAAAAAGTCTAGCATCTGGCACAGAAAATCTTATCAGATATTACAGTGACTATATTATAAAAAGTTTTATGTAATAGAATAATTTATTTTTCTAAACCAATATGGAATAACATTTTAAAACTTCTTAAAGGCTTCCTCAAGAACATTTTCCACTAAGAACAACACACGCGTACACACACACATATTAAAATTGTATTCAAAGCCTATAATTTATACTATAATATTGTAAGATTAATGCTCAGTTACATGAACGTTTGGTAGAAATCACCTGTAAAGTCATCTGGGTTTAGGTTTAATTTGATGAGGTTATAACCTCTGTCTTAATTAATCCATCTAGAACTGATTTTTATGTTTGGTGTGAGGTAGGGACACTTTTTTTTTCATGGATAAACATCCCTTCCCCACTTATCTGCAATATCACTTTTGAGAACTCAAGTATCTAATTGCAGAAAAAATGAAAACACAGTTTTTGAGCTTAACTAAGATATTGAAGTTCAAATAACACCTAGAAAACAATTCTACTCTACACTGATAATATTTTCCTTGGGAAGCATTTTCAGGAGCATTTTCATTCAAAAGGGAAATGTGGCATTTGCTCCCTCCACTTCTGTTATCTTGTCTGATGACAGGAACACAGACTGTCATTTATCTCAAGTACTGATATAAAGATGCATGTTGCATCTAGGGTTTAGCATATGCAGCACTGGCTTGGAAAATGGAGAGAACCCAGACTTTGTACCATAATGGCTTGATGCATATCCTCAAATATGCCAGGACTGAGAAAATGTAGAAGCAGAAACCTCATGTAATTTGGAAGTGAAAATCACTCAAATAGAATTTTATAAATAATTCATAAAGCTGCTTTTTCAATATACACAGATCCCATGAAGCATATCCAACTCTTTTATTTCAGTTACAAAATGAAATTCCTGAATGAACTTTAGCGATTTTTGAGTAAAAAATTGAGATCGGGCTGTTCAAGCTCTTGTTTGGCTCTTATTATGAAGGAGGATTTTTCAGTTTCCATCACGTCAGATGGTAGTTATCTGTCAATTAATAATTGACAATTTACTGATTTCAAAACAAGCCTGCACTCCTCATCTTCCTTTTACTGAGATTCTCAGTCCTGAGAATTTTCTCCTGCACTGAGCACACCAGCTTTGAATCATTCTGTTCCCTAAGAGTTAAAGGGAATAGGATTAAGTGGGGGAAAAAAGATCACTGCAGACATTTTCAGTTTAGGCCTATTTTTTTTTTTTTTTTTTTTTTTTTTTTTGAGATGGAGTCTCACTCCTATCACCCAGGCTGGAGTGCAGTGGCTCAATCTTGGCTCACTGCAACCTCTGCCTCCCGGGTTCAAGGGATTCTCCTGCCTCAGCCTCCCGACTAGCTGGGATTACAGGCGCCCACTACCATGCCCAGCTAATTTTTGTATTTTTAGTAGAGACAGGGTTTCCCCATGTTGGCCAAGCTAGTCTCAAACTCCTGGCCTCAAGTGATCCACCCACTTCAGCCTTCCAAAGTGCTGGGATTGCAGGTGTGAGCCACCTTGCCAGGCCTAGGCCTAATTTTAACCCATAAGCTGAGTCGTGTGCTCTCCTTATGCACAAAGCTGATGAAGAAGATACAAGTTAAACAGCTGGACAGATATAAAAAATAATAGAGGCAAAAAATAAATAAAATATTATAAACAACTTCCAGGTTTGGTTTTGTTTGAGACAGGGTCTTGCTCTGTTGCCCAGGCTGGAATGCAGTGGTGTGACCAGAGCTCATTGCACCCTTGAATTCCTGGGCTTGTGCCACCACACCCGGCTAATTTTTGTGTTTTTGGTAGAGACAGGGTTTCACCATGTTGCCAGGCTGGTTTCGATCTCCTGACCTTGTGATCTGCCCGCCTCAGCCTCCCAAAGTGCTGGGATTACAGGTGTGAGCCACCGTGCCCAGCCATATTTTTTATTGCAAAACTGTTATTCTGTTTATTCAGGGTGGTGTCCATGGGCCTCTACCCCTGGAATGACATGGGAATTCATTAGCAACGCAGAGTCTCACCACAGCCCTTGTGCTAAGACATCAGAGAAGAAGTTGGGCACGGTGGTTCATGCTTATAATTCCAGCACTTTGGGAGGCCAAGGAGGGTGGATCACTTGAGCCCAGGAGTTTGAGACCAGCCTGGGCAACATGGTGCGACCCTGTCTCTACTAAAAATACAAAAACTAGCTGGATGTGGTGGTGGGGGCCTGCTACTTGGGAGGATGAGGTGGGAGGATCACTTGAGCCTGGGAGGTTGAGGCTGCAGTGAGCTATGATCCTGCCACTGCACTCCCGCCTGGGAGACAGAGCAAGACCCCATCTTAAAAAAAAAAAAAGAAAAAAGAAAAAAAAAAAAGAGAGAGAGAGATAAAGAAAGAAAAAGAAGAAAAAAAAATCAGAGAAGTGGTGCAAACCCAGAGAGAACAGTGGATGGGGTAGAGTTCAAATATCTCCATTTACTTTGGCAAGACACAGAGTGACTAAGCAACAGTTAAGGGGGCCAAGCACCCCCACCATTGGGCAGAAAGAGCTTGGCACAGCATCCAGACCCGAATTCTCTCTCTAGCTATGCCTCTGACTCACTCCACGGTTTTTAGACAAAGAAGAATCTATAATTTCCCAACTGTGGCATAAAAGTGAATGATGGTGTGGGTTTTTTCCTTCTGTTCAAGGTGAGGGAGAGAAGGACGGTCATATTTTAGTGGGTTGTAAGTTAATATTAAAAAGTGCAACAAAATATACGGGTGAGTGTATGGAGACAGGCTCGAGGGCAATACCGCGTTAGGTGCACCCGCTCCCAGTCCTGCGACTGTGTGTCAAACCAGGCACGGAGGTGACCAGGCCAGTAAATATTCAGCTCTTGGTCTTAGAGTCCTCACAGGATGTTTGTCCTCCACATGGCAATGCCGTTGGGGGTCTGCGATGTGTCATCACCTATTTTTGCAAAATCGGTATTTCTGGAAGCATTTAAATCCCCAGGTTTGGTTTGTTTGATTTATTTATTTATTTATTTATTTATTTATTTATTTATTTATTTATTTATTTATTTATTTATTTATTTATTTATTTATTTATTTATTTATTTATTTATTTATTTATTTATAGAGACAGGGTCTGGCTCTGTCATCCAGGCTGGAGTGCAGTGGCACAACCTCAGTTCACTGCAGCATGGGATCAAGGCATCCTCCCATCTCAGCCTCCTGAGTAGCTGGGGCTCCAAGCAGGTGCCACCACACGGGCTAATTTTTGTATTTTTAGTAGAGATGGGGTTTCACCACATTGTCCAGGCTGACCTCAAACTCCTGGCTCAAGTGATCTGCTTGCCTTGGCCTCTCAAAGTGCTGGGATTACAGGCGTGAGCCACTGCGCCTGGCCTAAATCCCCTTAATATTTTGTTCCTACTATGAGCCAGTCTAACTGTCCGAAAGAGAGAAAAAGTAAATAAGCATAGTATAGACATTTAATAACATTCATTATCACTTTATTCAGCCGACAAAAACTTACTAAGCTCCTTGTGCTAGGAGCTAGGAGCATGAAGATAAAGAAAGCATAGCCTCTGCTCTGAGATTTCACAAGACAAGTATTAATACTAAACCAAACAATGCAGGCAGAATAACAACCTCTAAAGATGTCCACGTCCTATGCCCCAAAAACTATGAATATTTTACCTTACATGGCAAAAAGGACTTTTCAGATGTGATTAAGTTAAGGATCTTGAGACGGGAGAGTTCCCTGGATTATCTGGGTGGGCCTGGTGTAATCACAAGGGTCCCTTTAAGTGAAAGAGGAATGTGGGGCTGGGCGAGGTGGCTCACAGCTATAAACCCAGCACTTTGGGAGACCGAGGCAGCTGAATTGCTTGAGTTCAGGAGTTCGAGACCAGTCTGGGTAACATGGCAATATCCCGCCTCCCTGCCTCTACTAAAAATACAGAAATTAGCCAGGCGTGGTGGCAGGTGCCCGTAATCCCAGCTACTCAGGAGGCTGAGGCAGGAGAATCACTTGAACCTTGGAGGTGGAGGTTCCAGTGAGCTGAGATTGCGCCACTGCACTCTCCAGCCTGGATGACAGAGTGAGACTCCGTCTCAAAAAAAAAAAAAAAAAAAATGCATGAGGGAGAACCAGTGTCAGAGTCAGAGAGAGACTTGAAGATGCTGTATCGCAAGCTTTGCAGATGGAGGCAGGGCCAGCAGCCCACGAACGCAGGCGGCCCCTAGAAACTGGGAAAGGCAAGAACACCGATGCTCCCCTGGAGCCTCCAAAGGGAAGGAAGCCCAGGTGACCGCTTGATTTTAGCTCAGTGAGGCCCATTTCAGACTCCTGGCCTCCAGGATGGTAAGAGAATAGATTGTGTTGTTTGAAGCCACCAGGTATATAGTATAGTAACTTACTACAGCAGCAACAGGAAACTCGTGCACCGACAGTGACCACGCAGTGATAAGCGTTCTGCAGCGCTGCGCTCAGGCACAATGGAGCTATAGCTACTGCATGGCAAGGTAGGGGCCCAGGGAGGCCACTGGCCGGTCCTCCCAGCCTTGGATCTTGAGGGATGGGTGGAACTTCACCAGGCAGAGGGCCGGCACGTGTGTATACACGTGTGAAACTGTCGCCACCATCAAGACCACAGGCAGAGCCATCCCCCAGGGCCTCATGTCCTTTTACCTCCTTGAATCCCCCAGGTGAGTGACAGCACTCACCTGTCTGCTGTCACTGTAGATGAGCTTGAATGTTCTAGAGTTTACATAAATGAAACGATAGAGTATGTGCTCCTTTTTTGATCTGGTTTCTTTCTTTATAACATTTTAATAATTATTTTTTAACTGACAAATAAAAATTGTATGTATTTATGGTACACAGCATGATGCTTTAGGATATCTATACATCATGGAATGGCTGAAGAAAGCTAATGCTCATTGCCTCATATACTTACCAATTTTTGTGATGAGAATATTCAAAATCTACTCTTGGCAATTTTCTTTCTTTTTTTTTTGAGACGGAGTCTGGCTTTGTCACCCAGGCTGGAGTTCAGAGGTGCGATCTCAGCTCATCATAGCCTCAGCCTCCCTGGTTCAAGTGATTTTCCTGCCTCGGCCTCCCAAGTAGCTGGGATTACAGGCGCCCACTACCAAGCCCGGCTAATTTTTGTATTTTTAGTAGAGATGGGGTTTCACCATGTTGGCCAGGCTGGTCTGGAACTCCTGACCTCGGATGATCCGGCCCTCCCAGCAATTTTCAAGTATATAATGTATCGTTAATGATAGTCACCATGTTGTAAAACAGACTTGAACTGTTTCTCCTCTCTAACTGATACTTTGTATCCTTTGCTCAGCATCACCTGGTAACCACCATTCTACTCTCTGCTTCTATGAGTTCTTTTTCTGGTTTCTTTCACTCATCATAATGATCTGGAGATTCATCCATGCATGTGTCGATAGCTCATTCCTTTTCAGGGCTGAATAATATTCCACTGCATGGCTGTACCACCATTTGTTTGCCCATTCACTTGTTAGCAGGCATTTGGGTTGTTTCTGGTTTTGGGGGGGTATCACAAATAAAGCTGGAAGGAACACATGTACGTGAGTCTTTGTGGGGAAGTGTTTTCTTTTCTCTCAGGTAAATACCCAGGAACAGAGTGGTTAGGTCTTTTTTTTTTTTTTTTTGTGACGGTCTCAGTGACTCAGATTGCAGTGCTGTGATCCTTCCACCTCAGCCTCTCGAGTAGCTGGGACTACAGGTGCACGCCACGCCTGGTTCATTTTTTTTTATTTTTTTTATTTTTTGTGGAGATGGGGTCTCACTCTGTTGTTGTCCAGGCTGGTCTCGAACTCCAGACCTCAAGTGATCCTCCTGCCTTGGCCTCTCAGTATCCTTTACTCCTAATAGGTTGTGAGCATCTTTCTATGTCAATGTTTAATTTACCTCATCATTTTAATGCTGCTATTAACATCTTCGTAAATGCATCTGTAAACCTTCTGATTATCTCCCTAGCATGTGTTCCTTGAACTGGAATTGCCAGATCAAAGATCATCTACATTTAAAGATTTTTGAGTCACATTCCTATTATAGGGCTTCCTAAATTTTCACTGTGAAGACAGAAGAGCCACCTGGGCTGGTATTTGCTTCCCTCTGTCCATGGCCCTTAGGGAGAGGGTAGGCACTTCTGAGTTCACTTGCAAGGGAGGAGAAAAACCTGACTCTTAGCCCGTGGCAGTTAAGTCAAGAGAAAGGCTTAGAATGTGAAGAAGCTGAGGAGACTTTTTAGGGCACTTAAGAAAATAATTCTTGTGGTTGATTTTATTATTTTGATTCCACTCTTAATGGAGAGAGGAGGGGCTCTATTTTTAAAGAGAGCTTAAAGGAGGATTTTTTTTTTTTAGACGGAGGCTTGCTCTGTTGCCCAGGCTGGAGTGCAATGGCACAATCTTTATTTTTTTTTTTGAGATGGAGTCTCATTCTGTCTTCTAGGCTGGAGTGTATTGGTGCGATCTCTGCTTACTGCAAGCTCCGCCTCCCGGGTTCAAGCCATTCTCCTGCCTCAGCCTCCCCAGTAGCTGGGATCACAGGCACCCGCCACCACGCCCAACTAATTTTTTGTATTTTTTAATAGAGACGGGGTTTCACCGTGTTAGCCAGGGAGGTCTCGGTCTCCTGACCTAGTGATCTGCCTGCCTCGGCCTCCCAAAGTGCTGGGATTACAGGTGTGAGCCACCGCACCCGGCCAAATGGCACAATCTTGTCTCACTGCAACCTCCACCTCCCAGGTTCAAGTGATTCTCCTGTCTCAGCCTCCTGAGTAGCTGGGACTACAGGTGCCCACTACTCCCGGATAATTTTTGTATTTTTAGCTAATTTTTGTATTTTTAGTACAGACTCGGTTTTGCCATGTTGGCCAGGCTGGTCTCAAACTCCTGACCTCAAGTGATCCATCTGCCTTGGCCTCCCAAAGTGCTGGGATTACAGGCATGAGCCACTGCACCTGGCCGGATCTTTGTTATATTGAGTTGAATTCTACTTTCTTTTCTTTTCTCATCTTTTCTTTTTTTTTTTTTTTTTTTGATGATAAGATCTTGCTCTGTTGCCCACGCTAGAGTTCAGTGGTGCAATCTCGGCTCACTGCAGCCTCAATCTTCCAGGCTCAGGCAATCCTTTCACTTCAGCTTCCTGAGTAGCGTAGACTACAGGCTCATGCCACCACGCCTGGCTAGTTTTTGTAATTTTTTTTTTTTTTTGGTAGAAATGAGGTCTTCCTATGTTGCCCAGGCTGGTTTCAAATTCCTAGGCTCAAGCCATCTGTCCACCTCGGCCTCCCAAAGTGCTGGGATTGCAGGCATGAGCCACCACACCTGGCCAAATTCTACTTTGTTACACTTTTTCATTTGTCCTCTCTGGGCCTTTTTTTTCTTTTTTTCATCAAGAAGTCCACTGCCATTATTGTCACAGCTAATATATGTTGAACGTTTCCCTTTATGAGCACCCTAACCCCACACCAGCCCTCGAGGAGTTATGAGCATGCTCTTATTTTCCACAATCTGCTGGTGAAGAAATCAAGAAGCAGAGGGAAGTAACTTGGCTAAGGTCTCATAGTTGGTCAGAGGCAGGGCAGGATTCTCACCCAGAAAGTCTGTCCAGAGCCCCATGGATCTACTCACGTCCACAGGACAACTCTCAAAATGTTCACAGTCAGCTCCTGTGTTCCTCCAACCATCCCACAGCTGATTGTTCTTGGTTGACTCAAGTATTCCTTAATCTAAGTGATGGTTTCCACCTGGACACAACTGGGTTTGTCAAAAGCTCTCGTGAAATCTCACACTTGTTGTGTGCTCTGATGAAGTAGGAGCACAGAATTTTAACCTCCTTCGTCTTAGACATTGCGTCTTTGATGAGATGGCCAGAGGATTTTCAGCAGCCAGGGCTTCAAGTTGGCTTCTGCAGACAATGGAAACCTTGGAGTAGTGACAGCACTGAAAACGGAGAAGGAATGAAAAGAAAGGTACAGACATTTTCCGGAAAAAGTTATACTACTGACCTTAGTGAATGAGTGCTGGCAGTGACTCACAGATGACGCATCAGAAGTTGAGTCTGGACTCTGGGGGAACAGAGGTCCTCATGGGGTGGGGTGTGGGGACATGTAGGCAGAGCCAGTCTGAGGGATGGGGAGGAGGAAGGAAGAAAATGCTAAGTGCTCTTTTGGAATTGCTGCATTTCAGGAGAAAGTGCCATTTATGTGAAAATGAATGTGTGGCTGGAAACATAGCTTAGGTGGAAAAGGGGATTAGAGAGACAGATGTGGAAGTCATAAACTGAGAGGTAAAAGTTAAACTTTAAGTGTGGCCCAACAACGAAATGAATCAATCCGGGATTTGGGTTGTTTTGGTTCACCTGATGGGGAGAAGCAAGTGTTTAACCTGCGAAGCTGTTTAATGTGCTCAGTTCCCAGTCTGGTCCTCTAAAATCTTAGACCACTCAGGCAAGAGCCAGGCCAAGACTCGTAACATCTTTCACAAATGCACTTTGGTCTTTGGAAAGAGCCCCTTGTGCTGCTGTGGTCACTTTTGCCTTTGAGCCCAGCTGAAATTCAATCCTATTGAACATCAGTCTAAGTGGCTTAGACACTTAGAACAGTTTTAAAAACTGTTCACTGATAAATATCCCAAGTTCACTTATAATCTGCTTTAAATTCCAGATACATTTATCGCTGCAGATAAAGATTTATTCTTTCTATTTTTTTTCCTTTTGGAGACAGGGTCTAGCTCTGTTGCCCAGGCTGGAGTGGTGGGTCACCGCAACCTCCACCTCCTCTTGGACTCAAGCGATCCTCCCACCTCAGCCTCCCGAGTAGCTGGGACTACAGTCATGTGCTACCATGTCCAGCTAATTGTGTGTGTGTGTGTGTGTGTGTGTGTGTGTGTAGAGACTGGGTCTCATGTTGTCCAGGCTGGTCTCAAACTCCTGGGCTCAAGTAAACCACCTGCCTCAGCCTTCAAAAGGCTGAGATTATAGGTGTGAGCCACAAAGATTGAATCTCAGTGTTATGTGTGATTACATTCGTTATTGGGAAAAAGAATTTCATCCTTTTGCTTCCTACTTTCCTACTTTTAGTCTCTACTTTGCCCTCCAGATTGTAAACATGTGCCCAAGTCCAGTGGCAATGGAGGGGCTCCTCTGGCTGCTCACATCCTGCTGTGGAGGGAGACACACTGCAGGGTGTTGCCTGCAAGGAGGGCCACTTGTAGGGCCCCCACAATGGAAAAAGCTGCTCCAACCCTAATGCCATCATGGAACCTCTCAAATAACAGTACAAAACCGCCTGGCAATTTTCATGATACTGTCATGGTCCAAGTCCCCCACATGCCACTTGGTAGTAAAGAACAGGGAAAGTACAGAGAGAAAGAAAAAACAGCCTGGCCACAGAAATGGCCAGATTGAGCCTTTTTTGTGTGTGGTTTTTTTTTTTTTTTTGAGACGGAGTCTTGCCCTGTCGCCCAGGCTAGAGTGCAGTGGCGAGATCTTGGCTCACTGCAACCTCTGCCTCTCAGGTTCAAGCAATTCTCCTGCTTCAGCCTCCTGAGTAGCTGGGATTACAGGCACCTGCCACCATGGCCAGCTAATCTTTGTATTTTTAGTAGAGACGGGTTTCACCATGTTGGTCAGGCTGGTCTCGAATTCGTAACCTCGTGATACCCCTGCCTTGGCCTCCCAAAGTGCTGGCATGACAGGCGTGAGCCACTGTGCCTGGCCGAGCTTTTTTTTCCCCTCTGATTATTTTCTGACCCAAAACAAGCAGCAGGAGAGTTGCTGTGTAATGTAATGGCGGTGCCAATTAGAAAACTGAAGCAGAAAGAGAAAGCAAGACTGAAAGGCAAGGAAAATTATGCTCTGGGATAATGCCACGGTCTTGACGACTTAATTCATTCTTTGGCAACTGCTAATAGCTCCTTTGTGAGCCATCGGTTTCACTTCCACCTGGCAGAACCCGCTCCCGTAAGCTCATCTGTGAGCTGCCTTTTAATGAAAAATGTGCTCTACCACGGAGACTGATTGCTGTACATCGTTCAGAAAGCAAGTACTGCTCATTCAAAATAATGTGTTATAGTTACAGATGTGGGTTACTTAAAATTAACACTAGCTTGAACAATATATTAAGCATTCCTGTCCGAGTTGGATAAAGCTATTTAGAAATGACAAATATTTTTCTCTGTTCCACTTATAAATATTAATAATTTATGTCACTTGGAATAAAGCTGTCATCTGTTCCCTCAGCCTGGGCTGAGATGGGTTTGGAGCCAGCAGTGCTGATAGCAGGAGAGAGCCGGGGGTTTTGAGGCCCCTCCCGGGGAGACTCGGAGTGGGCAGGGAGCAATTTGTGTCAGATCTTCCTGACGTCAAAGTCCTACTACCGGGTAGGGCACAGATCCACATGGAGGTTTACACCTGGGTACCTGGGATACCTTACACCTCAGAACAGGTGCGGTGCAGCTGACTTCCGATGGGTCCGAGAGACAAAATCCTTTGATTCCAGGGATGGAGCAAGAAACTGGGGCCCCACAAGGGCCACACTGGCCCAGGGTTCCGACCTCCACCTCCCCCACGCCCCCCCACCACCACCTGGGCCTCTGGCCCGAAAAGCCCCTCCTTGCCTCTCCTGGCCACGCCTTTCCTGATTTCCCCACGTCAACTTTCCTGGCTCTGCCCCACATTGTCCTAGCCCCGCCCAGACTTGACTACGTCCTCTAGCTCTGCTCACCACCCTAGGCCATGCCCATTCTTCCCTTGCCACGCCCACTCCTCGGCCCCGCCCCTCTGGCCCATGCCATGCCCTTTCAAGTCATGCCCCGCCTCACCTGCTTCACCTTGCCAGACCCCGCCCAGCTCTGGCATGTCCTCACCTCGCTCCCCTCCCCGGCCCCGTCTCTATCCAGGCTCAGTAGAATTCTAGGCAGCAGGAGTGGAGGCTGGGTGGGTTGTGCTGGAGGCAACCTTAAGGATCCCGAGTCGCGGTTCCCTGCCTTGTCCTGTCTTAAGGCCAGCCTACACTGAGGCCATCTCCTGTCCTTCCTGGGAGGAAGTATCCCATACTCCCTGAGGCTGGCATGAAACCTCCGTTTGGGCCGCCATTGTCCACCTCCCAGACCCATGGGCTCGACCTAGATGTTGGTTAGCAAAGTACCTACCAAGGCTGCCCTGTGGTTACATGTTGACTACCAAGGACACAGACATATGGACAAGCAAGAAACAAGAAAGGAAAATTTACCTTTGGAAAACTTTCCAAAGATGTTCCCTTTTGGTCCCTTTCCAAATGAGAATTATATACAATGCAATAAAAGTTGTGGATGGATGGATTGATGGATGGATGGATGATAGGTGGGTGGATGGATGAATGGATGCATGGATGATGGGTGGATGGATGGATGTCTGAATGGATGAGTGGCTGAATGAGTGGGTGGATGGATGGGTGGGTGGGTGGGTGGATGAGTGGATGGATGAATGGATGCATAGATGATGGGCGTGTGGATGGATGGATGGATGAATGATAGGTGAGTGGATGGATGAATGAATGCATGGATGATGGGCAGATGGATGGATGGATGGATGGATGAGTGGCTGAATGGGTGGGTGGATGGATGGGTGGGTGGATGGATGGACAGATGGTGGGTGTATGATGGATGGATGATGGGTGTATGGGTAAATGGATGGGTGGGTGGCTGGCTGGATGGGTGGGTAGATAGATGAATGGTGGATAAAATGGGTGGATGGATGGTGAAAGATTGAGTGGATAAATGGATGGATGGGTTGTGGATAATGAGAGAGTGTGTGGTTGGATGGATGAAGCTGCTCTTAATTATCTTTTGAAAAAGTGGTCCTGAGAATCAAGCCATTGAAATATTCTGCTAGAAAAGATCAGATGTTGGCTGGGTGCGATGGCTCATGCCTGTAATCCCTGCACTTTGGGAGGCCAAGAAGGGAGGATTGCTTGAGCCCAGGAATTTGAGACCAGCCTGGGCAACATAGTGAGACCTTGTCTCTGCAGTAAAAAAAAAAAACACAAAAATTAGCTGGGTGTGGTGGTGTGCACCTGTGGTCCCAGCTACTCAGGAGGCTGAGGCAGGAGGATCATTTGAGTCTGAAAGGTCAAGGCTGCAGTGAGTCATGATCACACCGCTGCACTCCAGCCTAGGCAACAGAGTGAGACCTTGTCTCAAAAAAAAAAAAAAAAAAAAAAATCAGATGTTATTTGGCCAGGTACATATGTATCACACAGAAAACATGTTCTTTAATTAATGCTCAGCATTGCCAGCAAATATTTATTGAGCACATATTGTGTTCCAGGCGATAAGGATACATCAGTGAAAAAATACAGGCATACCACAGAAACATTACAGATTCAGTTTCAGACCACTGCAATAAAGTGAATATTGCAATAAAGTGAGTCACACAAATTGTTTGGTTTCCCTTTGGGAGGCCGAGGCAGGTGGATCACCTGAGGCCAGGAGTTGGAGACCAGCTTGACCAACATGGAGAGACCCCGTCTCTACTAAAAATACAAAATTTGCTGGGCGTGGTAGCACATGCCTGTAATCCCAGCTACTCAGGAAGCTGAGGCAGGAGAATCACTTGAACCCGGGAGGAGGAGGTTGCAGTGAGCTGAGCAACAAGAGCAAAACTCTATCTAAAAAAAAAAAAAAAAAAGAATATTTTATTGCTGAAAAACGTCAATGAGCATCTGAGCCCTTGACAAGTCATAATCTTTTTGCTGGTGGGAGGTCTTACCTTGATGTTAATGGCTGCTGACTATCAGGGTGGTAGTTGCTAAAGTTTGGGGTAGTTGTGGCAATTCCTTAAACATTTCTTAAAAACTGATACATGATAATTGAACATATTTATCAGTACATGTGATATTTTGATACGTGCATATAATACGTAATGATCAAATCAGGGCATTTAGGACATCCATCATTTTGAAAAGTTACCATTTCTTTGTGTTGGGAGCATTTTAAGTCTTCTAGTTGTGAAATATGAAATATATTGTTACATTACTGTGCTATCAAACACTGGAACTTATTACTTCTCTCAAACTGTTTGTTTGTACCCAATAACCAACCTCTCTTCACCCCCTCCCCATCCTTCCCAGACTCTGGTAACTATCGTTCTGCTCTCTACCTCCATGAGATAAACATTTTTAGCTCTCACATCTGAGTGAGAACATGTAATATTTGTCATTCTGTGCCTGGCTTGTTTCATCTAACATAATGAATTCAAGTTCAATCTATGTTGCTGCAAATGACAGGATTTTATTCTTTTTAATGGCTGTATAGTATTCTATTGTGTATATGTACCACATTTTCTTTATCCATTCATCCCTGGATGGACACAGGTTGATTCTATATTTTGGTTATTGTGAATAGTGCTGCAATAAACATGGGAGTGCAGATATACCTTTGATATACTGATTTTCTTCCCTTTGGATAAATACCCAGCTTTTTAGTTTTTTTTGAGAAACCTCCACACTGTTTTCCATAATGGCTGCACTAATTTACATTCCCACCAACAGTGTATAAGAACTACCTTTTCTCCACATTCTCGCCTGCATTAATTTTTTTGTCTTTTTGATAATAGCCATTTGAGTTGGGATATGTATCTCACAGTGATTTTGATTTTCATTTCCCCGATGATTAGCAATGTTGAACATTTTTTCATATATCTCTTGGCCATTTGTATGTCTTCTTTTGAGAAAGGTCTATTCAAATCGCTTGCCCACTCTTTAATCGAATGATTTGTTGTTGTTTTCTGTTGAGTTGTTTGAGTTCCATGTACAGTCTGGATGTTAGTCCTTTGTTGGATGAATAGCTTGCAAATATTTTCTCACATTCTATAGATTGTCTCTTCATGCTGTTGAATGTTTTCTTTGCTGTGCAGCAGAGTTTTAGTTTAATATAGTCCCACTTGTCTATTTTTGTTTTTGTTGCCTATGCTTTCGAGGTCTTAGCCATAAAATCTGCCAAGGCTGATGTCCTGAAGCATTTCCCCTATGTTTTCTTCTAAGGTCTTAACATGTAAGTCTTTAATCCATTTTGAGTTGATTTTTGTATATGGGGAGAGATACGCATCTAGTTTAATTATTCTGCATATAGATACTCAGTTTCTCCAGCACTATTTATTTATTTATTTATTTAAAGTCAGGAACTCACTCTGTTGCCCAGGCTGGAGTGTAGTGGCACTATCATAGTTTACTGCAGCCTTGACTTCCTGGGCTCAAGCAATACTTCCACATAAGCCTCCCAAGTAGCTGGAACTACAGGCACTATCCACTGCACTCGGGTAATTTTTAAACTTTTTTTAGAGATGGGGTCTCCCTTTGTTGCCCAGGCTGGTCTTGATCTCCAGGGCCCAAGCAATTCTCCCACCTTGGCCTCCCAAAGTGTTGGGGTTACACACATATGCCACCACACCTGGCCACCATTTATTGAAGATGGTGTCTTTTACCCAATGTCTGTTCTTGGTGCTTTTGCTGAAAATCCATTTGCTGTGAATATATGGATTTATTTCTGGATTTTCTGTGCTTTTCCATTGGTCTATGTGTCTATTTTTATACCAATACCATGCTGTTTTGGTTACTAACTTTATAAGATATTTTGAAGTCAGGTAATATGATGCCTTTAACTTTGTTCTTTTTGCTCAGCATTGTTTTGGCTATTCAGGGTCTTTGTGGTCCCATATGAATTTTAGTGCTCTTTTTTCTATTTCTGTGAAGAATGTCATTGCATTTTGATAGGGATTGCATGAATATGTAGATTGCTTTGGGGACTATGGTCATTTTAAAAATATTAATTCTTCTGATCCATGAACATGAGACATCTTTCAGTTTCTTTGTGTCCCCTTTAATTTCTTTCATCAGTGTTTTGTAGTTTTCCTGGTAGAGGTATTTTACATCATTGGTTATGTTAATTCCTAGGTTTTTCATTTATTTTGTAACTCTTGTAAATGGGATTTATTTCTTGATTTCTTTCTCAGTTCATTATTGGTGTATGGGAACACCACTGATTCTTGTATGTTGGTTTTATATACTGCAACTTTACTTAATTCACTTATCAGTTCTAAGAGTTTTTTGGTGAAGTCTTTAGATTTTCTCTATGTACAATTAGTTATCTGCAAAGAGGGACAATTTCACTTCCTCTTTTTCAATTTGGATGCCTTTTATTTCTTTCTCTTGCCTGATTGCTCTGGCAAGGGCTTCCAGTAATATGTTGAATCGGAGTGGTGAAAGTGAGCATCCTTGTCTTGTTTCAGTTATTAGAGGAAAGGCTTTCAGCTTTTCCCCATTCAGTATGATGTCAGCTGAGGGCTTGTTATATGTGACTTTTATTATGTTAAAGTATGTTCCTCCATTTAACAAATTTAACCAACGACGTAAAATACCTCTACAAGGAAAACTACAAAACACTGCCTAATGCATTGAGAATTTTTATCATTAAGGGATGTTGAATTTTATCAAATACTTTCTGTGTCTATTGGGATGATCATATGATTTTTTTGTCCTTCATTGTGTTGATGTGATGTATCACAGTTGTATGTCGAGCCATTGTTGCCGAATCCCTGGGCTAAATCCCACTTGCTCATGATGTATTATCTTTTTGATGTGCTGTTGGATTGAGTTTCCTAGTATTTTGTTGAGGATTTTCATGTCTATGTTCATCAGGAATACTGGCCTGTAGTTTTCTTTTTCTGTTGTGTCCTTGTCTGGGTTTGGTATCAGGGTAATGTTGGCCTTGTAGAAAGAGTTTGGAAGAATTCTTTCTCTTTTGGAAGAGTTCGAGAAGAATTGGTGTTAGTTCTTTGTAAGTTTGGTAGAATTCAGCAGTAAAATCTTTCCTGGGCTTTCTCGTGAGACTTTTTATTACTGATTCAATCTCATTATTTATTATCGGCCGGTTCAAGTTTTCTGTTTCTTCCTGGTTCAATCTTGATGGTTGTATGTGTCCAATAATTTATCCATTTTCTCTAGGTGCTCCAAATTGTTAGTGTATAGCTTTTCATAAAAGTCTCCAATGATCCTTTGTATTTCTGTGGTATCAGTTGTAATATCTCCTTTGTGTTTTTGATTTTCTTTATTTTAGTGTTCTTTCCTGCCCCCCGCACCCCCAGCCAGTTAGTCTAGCTAGCAGTTTTATTGATTTTGTTTATCTTTTCAAAAAGTCGCATTTTGGCTTTTCTGATCCTTTGTTATTTTTTAAGTCTCTGTTAGGTTTAGTTCTGCTTTGGCTCTGACCTTTCAAATTTTTATTTTATTTAAAAAATTTGAGACAGGGTTTTGCTCTGTCACCCAGGCTGGAGTGCAGTGGCACGATCACAGCTCACTGCAGCCTTGACCTCCTGGGCTCAAGTGATCCTCTCATCTCAGCCTCCTGAGTAGCTGGGACTATAGGTGTATGCCACCGTGCCTGCCTATTTTTTAAAATTTTTTATATTGATGGAGTCTCACTATGTTGCCCAGGTTGGTCTAAAACTCCCAGGCTCAATCAATGCTCCTCCATCAGCCTCCCAAAGTGTTGGGATTACAGGTGTTAGCCACTGCACCTTGCTTTGATCTTTATTATTTCTTTCCTTCACTAATTTTGGGTTTGGCTTGTTCTTGTTTTTCTAGTTCCTTGAGGTACATCATTAGGCTTTTTATTTGAAATATTTCTTCTTTTTTGATGTAGGCATTTATTGCTATAAACTTCCCTTTTAGCACTGCTTTTGCTGTATCCCATAGATTTTGATATGTTCTGTTTTCATTTGTTTCAAGACTTTTGTTGTTGTTGTTGTTGTCAGACAGAGTCTTGCTCTGTCATCCAGGCTGGAGTGCAGTGGCACAATCTTGGCTCACTGAAACCTCTGCTTCCTAGGTTCAGGCAATTCTCATGCCTAAGCCACCCGAGTAGCTGGAACTACAAGCATGTGTCACCATGCCAGGCTAATATCTGTATTTTTAGTAGAGATGGGGTTTCTCCATGTTGGCTAGGCTGGTCTTAAACTCCTGGCCTCAAGTGATCCACCTGCCTCAGCCTCCCAAAAGGCTGGGATTACAGGCGTGAGCCATCACGCCTGGCTTGTTTCAAGACTTTTTAGATTTCCTTTTTAAATTCTGCATTGTCCTAGTGGTCACTCAGGAGCATGTCATTTAATTTCCATGTATTTGTATAGTTTTCAGAGTTTCTCTTGATATTGATTTCTAGTTTTATTCTGCTGTGGTTTGATGTGATTTTGATTTTTAAAAATTTGTTGAGATATGTTTTGTGGCCTAATATGTGGTCTATCCTGGAAAATGTTAATGTGCTGATGAAATGAATGTGTATTCTGCAGCTGTTGGATAAAATGTCCCGTAAATGTTTGTTAGGTTCATTTGGTCTAAAGTGAAGTTTAAATCCAATGTTTGTTGATTTTCTGTCTAGATGATCTGTCCAGTGCTGAGAGTGGGGTGTTAAAGTCTCCAACTATTATTGTGTTGGAGTCTATCTCTCCCTTTAGTCTAATAATATTTGCTTTATGTATCTTAGTACTGTGGTATTGGGTGCATATATATTTAGAATTATATCTTCTTGCTGAATTGATCCCTTTATCATTATATAATGACCTTATTTTTCTCTTTTAACACTTTTTGACTCAAAGCCTGTTTTATCTAAGTATAGCTACTTCTGGCTCTTTTGGTTTCCATTTGTAGGGAATATCTTTTTCTGTACTTTCACTTTTAGTCCATATGTGTCTTTACAGGTGAAGTAAATTTCCTGTATGTATCATGTAGTTGGGTCACTTTTTTCATACACTCAGTCAATCTATTTATCTATTTTATTTTATTTTCAAGGATGGGGTCTTGCTATGTTGCCCAGGCTGGACACAAACTCCTGGGCTCAAGTGATCCTTTCGTCTTAGCCTCCTGAATAGCTGTGACTACAGGCACATGGCTCCACACCTGGCTCTCTATATTTTAAGCAGGCAACTTAATTTAATCAATTTACAGTCAAGGTTATTATTAATAGGAAACAACTTATTTTTGTCATTTTAAAATTTGTTTAAAAAATAATAAAAATTGTTTCTGGTTGTTTTGTATATTATCCTTTGTTCCTTTCTTTCTCTCTTACTATCATTGCAGTTTTGTTGTTTTCTGTAGTGGTAACATTTGAGTCCTTTCTTTTTCTAATTTGTGTGTTTACTCTACCAGTGAGTTTTATACTTTTGTGTGTTTTCATGATGGTATCTACCATCCTTTCACTTCCAGATGTAGGAATCCCATAAGCACTTCTTGTATGGCTAGTCTAGTGATGATAAATTTCCTCAGTTTTTGCTTATCTGGGAAAGACTTTATTTCTCCTTTGTTTTTCAAGGATAGCTTTGCTGGGTATAGTATCCTGGCTGGCAGTTTTATTATCTTTCAGCAGTGTGAATATATTGTCTCATTCTCTCCTGGCCTGTAAGGTTTCTGCTGAGAAATCTGCTGGATTCTTTTATATGTGACTTGACGCTTTTCTCTTGCTGTTTTTAGAATTCTCTTTGTCTTTGACTTTTGACAGTTTGACTATAATGTGCCTTGGAGAAGACCTTTTTGGGTTGAATCTATTTGGGAATCTTTGAGCTTCCTGTATCTGGATGTCTACATGTCTTGCAAAACTTGAGAAATTTTCAATCAAAAAAAATTTTTTTTTTTTGAGACAGATGCTTGCTCTGTTGCCCACGCTGGGGTGCAATAGCACAATCTCAGCTCACTGCAACCTCTGCCTCCTGGGTTCAAGCAATTCTGTTGCCTCAGCCTCCTGAGTAGCTGGGATTACAGGCGCATGCCACCACGCCCAGCTAATTTTTGTATTTTTAGTAGAGACGGGGTTTCACCATATTGGTCAGGCTGGTCTCGAACTCCTGACCTTGTGATCCGCCCACCTCAGCCTCCCAAAGTGATGGGATTACAAGTGTGAGCCACCATGCCCAGCCTTTTCAATGAAAATTTTATTAAGTATATTTTCTATACCTTTGCCCATCTCTTCTTCTAGAGTATCCAAAATTTAAATATTTGATCTAGACTGCTTGCTCTAGTCAATTGTTGAAGTTGTAAATTGTATTTTTTATTTTATTCATTGAATTCTTCAATTTGAGGATTTATGTTTGGTTCTTTTTTATGATATCTATTTTGTTGTTGTTGAATTTCACATTCAGATCATGAATTGCTTCTCTGATTTCTTTGCATTGTGTATCTGTATTCCATTGTGTTTCACTAGGCTTCTTTAATATCATATTTTTGAATTCTTTTTCAGGCATTTGGTAGATCTCTTTTTCACTGGAGTCTGTTGCTGGAAAATTATTGTGTTCCTTTGGAAGTGGAAGTGTCATGTTTCCTTGCTTTTTCATGTTTCTTGTGTTTTGTTTTGTTTTGTTTGTTTTGTTTTGCTTTGTTTTGTTTGACAGAGTCTCGCTCTGTAGCCCAGGCTGTAGTGCAGTGGTGTGATCTCCGCTCACTGCAAGCTCTGCCTCCCGGGTTCATGCCATTCTCCTGCCTCAGCCTCCTGAGTAGCTGGGACCACAGGCATGCGCCACCAAGCCCGGCTGATTTTTGTATTTTTAGCAGAGATGGGGTTTAACTATGTTGGCCAGGATGGTCTCGATTTCCTAACCTCATGATCCGTCTGCCTCAGCATCTCAAAGTGCTGGGATTACAGGTGTGAGCCACTGTGCCTGGCCGCTTGTGTTCTTATATTGATATCTACACATTCGGTGCAACAGTTGCTTCTTCTAATATGTGGAGTGACTTTCACAGAAAAAGACTTTTTTCTGTATATGTGTCTATAGTGTTGGTTGGGTAGGGCACTTTGGCTTTTATTCTAAGTGGGCACAGAAGTATAGTCTTTATATGATTTTTTTTTCAGCACCAGTGGTGGTGGTGGCAAGCCAGATGTGCCAGTCCTTGGGCCCCTGGGTGGTATATAAGGGTATCAGTGGTAGTGGGTATAGGCAGGACAATCTTTGGGTCTCCAGGTGATTTTCTCAGGTGCCAGCATTGGCAGTAGTGGGCTGGGTGGGTGAGTGGGTCTCATGGTTGCCTAGCATTGACGATACCGGTACTGGTGATGAATGAATCCATGCCCTCCCCACCTCTGCAGCACATGCTGGCACCAGCATTGGTGGTGACAGGCTGGGTGGACCCATTCTCAGGCCCCCAAAAGGTGTGTGCAAGTGCTGGTGGTAGCAAGTGGGATGGGTCAAGAGCATGCATGATGGCACCAGATCAAGACAAAAACAAGACCACTCTGCCTGCAATTTTGTCTGCTTAGACCAAAGCAAGAAGATTGAAACAAGAAAATGATCCCTCATCGCCTATCCTGGCTGATGTCAGTGATGGCTGCTTTTCTGCCAACAGTGGCTTTAGCCTCACACGGTTCTTTTAGCCTTTTAGGTGAGAATTATTAAGATAGCCAAGCACAGAATCACCCCCTTCTTCCTGACAGCATCCTGGATCCTCCCCTGAATCACCCAACTCAAGCCCAGACATTATAAGTCCTTTTCGATATTACTGAGACCTCCTCACGTTTACCCGTGGTTTATGGTTTCATGAAACGAGTTAAAAACCTCAATTTTGTTTGGCTATAAGTGTGCCCCTGGTGGTCTTTGGTTAGAGAATGTTGACAATGGAAAAGTAATAAAAATTAAATGATTTGAGCAGAAACAATAGTTTAATATCCTCTGTTTTTAGAAACTTGAAAAGAGATTCTCTTCTTCTATCTCTACACTGGAGGACTCTGGTAAGCAAAAGGCCTTGAATGACCATAAGGAGAACTTTGGAAATCAAAGCTTAGTTACTGTTTCAGTGGACAAGAAAGTTTTCTCACCTGAAAAATCAAATTCCTCTGTGAATTGTTAGGTCCTCTGATGCACTATGCAGAATTTACTTAGTTTGGTGATTAGAATGGAAATGGAATAGAAGTGTCTAGGGTACTGTCTTAGTTTGCTGGGGCTACCATAACAAGCTAACCAACAAACTAACTGACTGAGAGGCTTCAATGACAGAAATGAATTTGCAATCCTGGGGGCTGGATGTCCAAGGTCAAGGTGTTCACAGGGCTGGTTTCCTACAAGGCCTCTCTTGAGCTTGGCTTGTAGACGCCTTCTTCTCCCTGTGTCCTCACTCGGTCGTCCCTCTGTGTGTCTGTGTCCTCATCTCCTCTCTATAAGGACACCAGTCCTCATGGACCAGGGCCTACCTTAATTTACTTGCCTACTTAAAGAGCTCATCTCCAAATACAGCCACCTTCGAAGGTGCTGGGGGTTAGACCTTCAACATGTGAGTTTTGGGGGGACACAACTCAGCATGTAACAGCGATTTTCCATTATTTATGAGTTAAAGTGAAGAAACAGAAATGAAAACCGTCAAGTAAAATTAGCCAGCTGGCCCAGTTCAGCTCAGCATCCATTCTCCCCACCGAGCCATCACACAGAGTGCAGCTGTTGGAGTTTTTCATTTCCATTTAACTTCACACCCGGCTCTCAGCAGCAATTAATATTCTCAGTAACTAAAAGTCTCCTCTGATATCAGTGATATGAGAAAAATGCTGGCTGAAGCCTTTCAGGCATCATTCAGGTGACATTTGAATCATTTCCTTGGACCTCTCTCAATCGAACCTCCTAGGTAATTGGATGAATCAGATCAATAAGCAGAGCGGATATTTATTTCCACGTCAGCCTTCCTCTCTGCTGGCCACCACTCGGGTGCATGACACATCCCCCGCTGGACTAAATCCAGACCCGGAACAACGCTCCTTGGCAGCCCATTCTTCTTTGTGCAGCAGCCTTCTAGGTCACCAGGATGGTGATGGACATTTCTGCAAGAAAAATGATGCCTGGAAGTTAAGCTTCAGTCCGTCTGTGGCTGCCCACAAGTTCCCCTAGAAAGGCAGCATTTTCAAGGCCTGTTTTTCAAAGCATGTTATAAAAACCTCGGCCTGTGGAATAGCACTCTCATCACTAGGAATGCAGCCCTTTCCCCACGTGCTAACCCCTAGTTTGGGGAGGCAAGCGCAGAGCCATGTGGTCCAACCTCACACAATTGCTTCTCTTGGGCACCTCCACAGTGGCGGTGCCCTAGCCGCCAGGGGCTGCCCTTGAAAGGGCTCAGCCACACACCTCCCACCTTCCCAGATGGTCAAGGTCATGTGAGGGGATGTCAAATACAGTGAAAGGAACCAACAGTCCTGCCAGACCTGGGTTCCCATTGCAGGCCCATCAAGGTCAGCTGCAGGACCTTGGCAAGCCTCTCCACCTTGGGCAGCCTCTGCCATCTGAAAAGGGGGTGTTGCTGCAGCTCTGTACCTCTTTCCTAGAGACACTGGGCATGTGATGCCTGCCTTAGTCTGTTGCGGCTGCTATTACAGAATACCGCAGAGTGGGAGCTTAAACAACAGATATTCATTTTTCACAGTTTTGGAGGCTGCAAAGTCTAAGATCAAGGTACTGGCAGATTTGGCATCTGGCTTTCAGATGGTGGCCTTCTTTCTTCCTGTGTCCTCACAAGGCAGAACTCCCTTGTGTCTTCCTGTTTTTATAAGGGCACTAATCCCATCATCGGGTCCCATCCTCATGATCTGATCTACCGCCAATCACCTCCCAACAGCCCCACCTGCAAATACCATCTCACTGGGGACTAGGGCTTGATTGTATGAATTTTGGAGGATATATTTAGTCCATGGCACTGCCCACAGAATGCACAGAGCCCTGGGACACCTTCATAAATGTTAATACCATCATCATTATCCCACTGATAGAGAACATGCCAAGGCCACCTAGGTTGTTTGCTCACTGCCACACCGGGCAACAGGGACATGGGCCTTCTGGCCCTCACGGGTGAAGACAGGCTTATGGACTGTGGTGGGTGTGTCTGCTGGGCTGGCTGGGCCCTCATTGCCCCCACAGTCCCCTGGGGGTACCCTTGTCAAGTCAGTTCCCTGATGTCCACACTCCCTGCTACCCCACAGGGCCGAGTGCTTGCAGGCTGCATCAATAGATGTTGGTAGGAAGATTATAAAATTGCCTCCTGTGAGACTGAAGCAAAAATTAGGACTCTAAAACCCAAGCTCATCCTTCTGCAACTGGATGAGGCCTTATCTCTGGGTTGGATGAAATATGTGCCCACAAGAAAGCCATCAACCCTATTTGCAATAAATCAGTAGCGGCATTATCGTAGCGACTCTGCCATGAAAGTGGAGAGGAACATGCATTAGGAGAAGACTAACCCTGCAAGACACCCTCATTAACAAAATTGTCAGAGCACAGAATAGCAGAAGACAGCCTTTTTTTTGGGTGATGTGCTGGCAGAACTATGCATTCGTGTTCAGGATGTAGAAGCTATTGTGCAGGGAGAGAGGCAACATTTTGAACGTGTGAGCTATTTCGTGTTAATCCTCTTCTAATTTTTTTTTCTCAGTCTGATTTAATACATCTTCATTGCAACCAGCTGTATGAGTGCACTTGGGCTACTTAACAAAATACCACAGACTGGGGGAGCTTAAACAACAGAGACTTACTTTTTCAGATTCATTTATTTTATTTATTTATTTATTTATTTATTTATTTATTTATTTATTTATTTATTTATTTTTTATTTATTTATTTATTTATTTATTTATTTATTTATTTATTTATTTTTGAGACAGAGTCTTGCTCTGTCGCCCAGGCTGGAGGACAATTGCACGATCTCACCTCACTGCAACCTCCACCTCCCGGGTTCAAGCGATTCTCCTGCCTCAGCCTCCCAAGTAGCTGGGACTATAGGCGCCCACCATCATGCCTGGCTAATTTTTCCATTTTTAGTAGAGACAGAGTTTCACCATGTTGACCAGGCTGGTCTTGAACTCCTGACCTCAAGGGATCCACTCGCCTCAGCCTCCCAAAGTGCTGGGATTACAGGCGTGAGCCACTGTGCCCGGTCTTCAGATTTATTTTTTCAAGATCAACATGTCAGCAGGAGTGGCTTCCCTGAGGCCTCTCTTCTTGGCTTGTAGATGTTTGTCTTTTCCCTGAATCTTCACATGGTCCTCTCTCCGTGTGCATGTGTCTGATGTCACTCTGTGTGACCAAATCTCCTTTTCTTATAAGGACACCAGGCCTGTTGGATGAGGGACCACCTGATTGACCTCATTTTTATCTTAATGATGTCCTTAAAGGCCCTCCCTCCAAATACAGTCACATTCTGAAATACTGGGGCTTAGGACTTTGACATATAAATTTGGGGCCAACACAATTCGGTGCATGACACCAGGAAATATCTAATTGTGTTAAGTTCTTCATATTTTGGGGATCTCCCCTTTTTTGCAACTGGAATCAATAATGTGTTTTAAACTTAATTTGGGCCACGCGCGGTGGCTCACACCTGTAATCCCAGCACTTTGGGAGGCCGAGGTGGGCAGATCACCTGAGGTCAGGAGTTCAAGACCATCCTGACCAACATGGTGAATCCCCGCCTCTACTAAAAATACAAACATTAGCTGGGCGTCGTGATGCATGCCTGTAATCCCAGCTACTTGGGAGGCTGAGGCAGGAGAATTGCTAGAACCCAGGAGGCAGAGGTTGCAGTGAGCCGAGGTTGCGGTGAGCCAAAGTTGCGCCACTGTTCTCCAGCCTGGGCAACAAGAGCAAAACTCTGTCTCCAAAAACAAAAGCAAAAACAAAAAAACTTACTTAATTTGATCATCAGTGATAGAGCCCTTTCCAGGCCCAGTGCCATGGTCAGCCCTGGGGATGAAATGATGGTGGGGTTCAATGGGGTGACATGTCACAGCCCTAGTGTGGCACCGGCACTGGCATCACACACTGGCCCTGATCTTCTATCCCGGGTGGAAGAGGCGGGCAAGCGTGCAGCTTAGTAAGTGCCCTCCCTCCTTTAGGCTCCCAGGGAGGGAGGAGGGGGAAAGCTAAGTGGAGCCCTTGGCTGCGTCTTGGAGATGAGATTGAGTTCTGTATGACTCAAGAGCACCATGAGCACAGGAGAAAGTGCAGGGCCTAGGATGGGTGTGGGTGGCGCTGAGGACATGACTCTGAAGCTGGCGTGAAACTAGATTATGAGAGGGCTGGAGCCTTGTGTAGAGGGGGCCTGGACTTTCTCCTGTGGGCCCTGCCCCACGGGAACCCAGCTTTGAGTGCTGCTTCGTAGCTCTCCATGCTCACGCTCACTTGACACCTCCTCTACCGTCACTGGTGTCCTTGATGAGAAACTGAGTCTGGTGAAGCTGAATGGAAGCTCTTCCCAGCCCACCGGACATTTCTCCCTACCTACTTTCAGCTGTGAGGAGGCTACAAGGGCACCAGGCAAGGGGCCCAGAGCGTGGGCATGGTCAGCGTGGTCGACTATGACAGGTCCTCTAACCCTGGCCCAGAGCCCTTTCCATGGTGCCTGTGGCTCTTCATGGAGGGGTGGAGCTCCTCTCCCCACCTGTCATGGGCTAACTTGTGTGCCCTGCACATTCATCCATTGAGATCCTACCTTAGAATGGAATTGTATTAGTTTGTTTATTTGTTTATTTGAGACAGGGTCTCACTCTGTCACCTAGGCTGAGTGCAGTGGCACAATCTTGGCTCACTGCAGCCTTGACCTCCTGGGCTCAAGTGATCTTCCCACCTCAGCCTCCCGAGTAGCTGGGACCACAGGTGTGTGCCACTATGCCTGGCTAATTTTTAACATTTTATTTGAAGAGATGGGGTCTCCCTACGTTGCCCGGGCTGGTCTGGAACTCCTGGCCTCAAGTGATCTTCTCGCCTCAGCCTCCCAAAGTTCTGGGATTACAGAACCACCATGCTCAGCCTGTATTTGGAGATAGGGTCTGTAAGAGGTAATTAAGGTAAACATGAGGTCATTAGGGTGGGCCCTAATCCAATATGATTGGTGTCCTTATGAGAAGAGGCAATTAGGACACAGACACAGAGAGGGACTGCTGTGGGGGGACATAGGGGGAAGATGGTATCGGACAGACACACAGAGGGACTGCTGTGGGAGGACACAGGGGGAAGATGTTATCGGGGCCAAGGGGAAACTCCCCCTTCACCCTCTGATTGTTCACAGAAAATCAACTGACGAAAGGTAGGTTAGAAGGAGAAAAAGCACACAGATTTATTAATGTGCATAGAGGCAGATCACAGAGTGATTCCCCACAGTGCATGGGGTACTGATACTTACATACCCCTCCTCTTAGAGGAAAGGATACGGGAAGGTGTGAATGATTTTAGGGGGACAGTACATGATTTTTAGGAGAATTCAATGGGCGTGGAGAACATACAATGGTCTGGGACAAAGTCTGTTGGGCCTGCAGAGCAGAGAATGGTTTGTGACCAAAGTCTCTCCAAGCATGCTGACAGACATCAGTCCTTCTTCCTGGGATCTGAGTTCAGTTAAAAAAAACTCAAAGAAGGGACCAGAGGCCACTGTTGCCTTCTTTGTTGAGTGCAGACATGAGGCAGACAAGGGAGCCCCAGAGGACGGCTTCCTCTCTGCTTTGGGAGGGACCGAGGATTGAGAGACAGGAGGGAGAGGGGGAAGGTCGGAGAGGCCTGGAGGCTGCTTCTTTAGTCCAGCAGGACAAAGTGTCATGTTGTGGAGTATCAGTTCCTGAGTCCCTGTGATGACCATCTGCCAGCCAGGGAGAGATGCCTCAGGAGACACCAGCCCTGCCGACACCTTGATCTGGGACTTCCAGCCTCCAGAGCTGTGAGAACTAACTTTACATTGTTGGAGCTGTCTGTGGTACTTTGTGACGGCAGCCTCCACAAACACACACACCAGCCCTTGAATCCAGGCTGGCCTGGGGCCTCACTGTGACCTGGAGAACGCGGTGGAAGTGCCTCGAGATGCACTGACACTTCCACTCTTGCCCTCCTGCTGCCCTGAGATGCCTTGTGAATTCTCCCGGGCAGACCCCCCAGGGGATGAGGCCATGTAGAGAGGGAGGCCCCGCTGTCAGCCGGCACCAGCCTCCAGATGGGTGAGCCATGTCGTCTTAGACAACTGGGGCTACATGAGCGACCCTGGGCCACAGCAACCCCAAATGCTCACCCACAGATAGAATCATGAACCAATTAAATGGTTGTTGTCTTAAGTCAATATATTTTGGTGGAGATGGGGGGTTCTTACACAGCAATGGATAACTAGACATTAAATTTGGGCTGGAAACTAAATAAAATAATTAAAAATAACATAAAAATAAATACAGAGCCCATGCACCAGGCTAAAACGATTTCCCAAAATTCACCCCCTCAGTAAATGCCATTTGAGTGCCCACCAAGGCCAGGTGCTGTTCTAGGTACTTGGGATACATCAGTGAGCAAAACAGACAGAGCTCTCTGCTTTCATAATAACCCCGATGCACACAGTAAAAAGTAAAACGTGGTGAGATGGGAGAACATTCTAAATAGGGTAAGAGGAAATATAGGGGTAAAAGATGGCAGGCTGCAATTTTAAATAACGGCTGTCGGCTGGGCTTGGTGGCTCACGCCTGTAATCCCAGCGCTTTGGGAGGCCGAGGCAGGCAGATCACCTGAGGTCAGGAGTTCGAGACCAGCCTGACCAACATGCAGAAACCCAGTCTCTACTAAAAATACAAAATTAGCCAGGCATGGTGGTGCATGCCTGTAATCCCAGCTACTTGGGAGGCTGAGACAGGAGAATCACTTGAACCCGGGAGGTGGAGGTTGTGGTGAGCCAAGATTGTGCCATTGCACTCCAGCCTGGGCAACAAGAGCAAAACTTCGTCTCAAATAAAATAAAATAAAATAAAATAAAATAAAATAAAATAAAATAAAATAAAATAAAATAAAATAAAATAAAATAAAATAAAATAAAATAAAATAAAATAAATAACGGCTGTCAGGGTAGGCCTTATTGGAAACGTTATTGCCTACTTATTTGAGGAGAGACTGAAAGGAGGTGAATGGGTAGCCACATAGCTATTGGAGGGAGAGCATTCCAAGCAGAGGGAACAGCCAGTGCAAAGGTCCTGCTGTAGTTTGGAAATTGAAAATTGATCCTCAGTGTTGGAGGTGGGCTCTAATGGGAGGTGTTTGGGTCACGGGGGTGGATCCCGATGAATAGATGAATGCCCTCCCTGGGGTGCGGGGTGTTCAGTGAATTCTTGCTCTGTTAGTTCCTGAGAGAACTGGTTGTTAAGAGAGCCTGGCCCCTCCCATCTCTCTCTTGCTTCCTGTCCTGCCATGTGGTCTCTGCACACACCAGCTCCCCCTTGCCTTCTGCCATGAGTGCCCTCACCAGAAGCAGATGCCAGCGCCATGCTTCTTGTACAAGCTGCAGAACTGTGAGACAAATAAGCCTCTTTTCTTAATATTAAGGTTGGTGCAAAATTAATGCAGATTTTGCTGTTGAAATGGCAAAAACCGCAATCAATTTTGCACCAACCTAATAATTGACCCAGCCTCAGGTATTCTCAGGTATCCTCAGGTGTTCTCAGTTATATTCTCTTACAGCAGCAGTAAATGGACCTAGACAGGCTCAGAGGTAGGAGCATGCAGGGGACGTGGCGGGAGAACTGCAGAAGAGGCCTGGCCCAGCAGGCCCACGGTGAGGGCTTTGCTTTTCTCAGAAGAAAGAGGTCTTTTAGGCAGGGTGCGGTGGCTCACACCTGTAATCCCAGCACTTTGGGAGGCCGAAGTGGGGGAATCACCTGAGGTCAGGAGTTCGAGACCAGCCTGGCCAACATGGTGCAACCCCATCTCTACTAAAAATACAAGAATTAGCCGGGCGTGGTGGCAAGTGCCTGTAATCCCAGCTACTTAGGAGGCTGAGGCAAGAAAATCGCTTGAACCCGGGGCACGGAGGTTACAGTGAGCCGAGATTGTGCCATTGCACTCCAGCCTGGTAACAGAGTGAGACTCCATCTCAGAAAAAAAAAAAAAAGGTGTTTTATTAGAAACCAGTATTCTGGTCATTGGCACCTGGGGGAATCCTGAAGTCCAAAACCTACTTGTCACCAGAGTAGAAATATGAACCGAGTTTGCCCTCACATGTTCTTCACGCTCCATGCCACTTGCCAGATGCTGTGCTAAACCACCCCTGGGGACCTGCTCACTTCCGCCTTTTGTCCCAGGGAAAGGGGACTGTTTTCTGAGGGACGGGGCAGGGGTGGGCACCAAGCCTGTCAGCCTGGGGCCAGGCTGGGCTCTGCCACTCACTAGCATTGACCTGGCGTCTGCTGTGGTGGAGGCTGCTGTGAGGACATCGTGTGCAAAAGGCATATCAGGTCAAGCCCACTGCAAGAAAACCCAGCTACGTGATCGCCCTTCTTGAACCATCTCTCTCCTGACGCCAGAGCGTCTTCCAGCTGCTGGCCCTCTTCTCTGCCCCCTTTCCAGCAAGACTCTGCAAAAGACTTGGTTCTTATGGTTTCTACCTTTTTCCCCCTTTTGTTTCTTGAACCCACCCCAACCAGACTTTTAACCCCCTAGGCCACCAAAACGGCTCTTGTCAAAGTTGCCAGCATTCAGCTGCCTTCTTGACCTCTCTCCCAGGGGTTTAACAGGCACCTCAAACCAACACTTCCAAACCAAATCACTGACGATCCCCTCTAACCTATTCCAAACTCATTGCACAGTTTGGTTACAGGTAACGTCACCTTGCCAGGTTCTCAGGCCCAAAACTCTGGGATCATCCTTGGTGTTCCTCTTTCATATCCAGCACTCCTGCATGTACTGCTGGCTCTTCCTTCAAAACAGATGCAGGGATCTGACCCCTTCACAGGGGCTGGAGTGAGCCTTTTTTTTTTTTTTTTTTTTGAGATAAGATAAGGCCTTGCTCTGTCACCCAGGCTAGAGTGCAGTAGCATGATCTCGGCTCAGTGCAACCTCTGCCTCGCAGGTTCAAGCAATTCTCATGCCTCAGCCTCCCGAATAGCTGGAATTCCAGGTGTCCACCACCATGCCCAGCTAGCTTTTGTATTTTTAGTGAGACAGGGTTTCACCATGTTGGCCAGGCTGGTCTCAAACTCCTGATCTCAAGTGATCCTCCTGCCTTGGCCTCCCAAAGTGCTGGGATTACAGGCGTGAGCCACCAAGCCCAGCCTGGACTGAGCCTTTTAAACATAATTCAGTCTGACCATAGTGGCTCATGCCTATAATCCCAGAACCTTGGGAGGCCAAGGCAGGAGGATGGCTTGAGCCCAGGCATTTGAGGCTGCAGTGATTAGTGATCGCACCACTGTGCTCCAGCCTGGGCAGCAGAGTGAGGCCCTGTCTCGAAAAATAATAATAATAGAAATAAAACACAATTTAGATTGTGCCATACTGTTCTTCGAAATGGACCTCCATCTCATTTTAAAGCGGAAAGTCCTTACAGTAGCTTCCGGAGCCTGTGTGACCTGCCCTTCTGCATCTTTCTGGCCTCAACTCCCACACTTCTCCCCCTTGATCACGCTGAACCACACGGGCCTCCTGGCTGTTCCTCAAACGGGCCTAATACAATCCCACCCCAGGGCCTTTGCACTCGCTGTTCCGTCTGCCTGGAGGCTCTTTCTCTCAGCTAGCTGTGAGGCTCTCTCCACGTTTCTGGCAAGCCTATGCTGACCCTCTCCAGGAAAACAGCCCTTCCATCCCATCACCCATATGAACCTACTTAGTTCTCTGTGGCATTGATCACCACCTGACACTGAACATAAACTCAGTGAGGCTTTGTCTGTTTTGGTCATTGCTACATCCCTAGTACCCCACACAGTCCCTGGCACATGCTCAATGTTTGTTGAATGAGTGAGAGAATAACATTACTCACTGTTCAATAAACACCCTTTTTGTCTCCTCATTGCTATCTATCTATCTATCTAGCTAGCTATCTAGCTATCTTCTATATATGTATGTATTTTTTTTTTTTGAGACAGGCTCTCTGTTGCCGAAGCTGGAGTGCAGTGGTGCAATCTTGGCTCACTGCAGCCTCTGCCTTCTGGGATCAGGCCATCCTCCCTCCTCAGCCTCCTGAGTAGCTCGGACTACAGGTGCATGCAACCATGCCTGGCTAATTTTTCATATTTTTTGTAGAGACAGGGTTTTACCATGTTACCGAGACTGGTCCTGAACTCCTGGGCTCAAGTGATCTGCCCGCCACAGCCTCTCAAAGTGCTGAGATGACAGGCATGAGCCACCATGCCCAGGCTCCTCATTGCTAGTAAATGACAAAACCCCAAATTCCTCGATATGGTCACGTGACATAGCCCCACTGATCTCTGGTTTTATCTGGCTGTGTCCAGCCCTTGGCAAACATGCTGGGCGCATGGCTCAGGCTGTTCCCTCCTCTGACCCCAGGGCCTTTGCACTCACTGTTCCGTCTGCCTGGAGGCTCTTCCTCTTAGATAGCTTCGAGGCCCTCTCCACATTTCCTGCAAGCCTGTGCTGACCCTCTGCAGGAAGACAGCCTCTCCTATGAAGTCCCCACCATTCTCCCCACTATCTCTTGAGGGGACCAGCACGGAGCCTGTGACCCCCCAGGGGTTATTGCTGCAGCTGACAGATGAGGCATTCAGTAGTCACTGAAGCCAAATGCTTGTCTGAAATATAGGTGACTAGAAACGAAATCTAGAATTCATGTAGATGAGATTAAATTAAGTCTATCTGAGAGCCTCTAACCTATGATTTTACGTGAACACAAGTAAGAATGGACCCAGATGATGTCTGCAGGAAGTTCAGGAGTTCAATGTCAGTTGAATGTGAGCTGCCCTTGCTTCCGGTATCCTGAACTTCTCTGGACCCAAGTCTGTGCATAAAAATGGCACAAACATTGCAGTATTCGAAGCACACACAAACATATTCCTCACAGATCACCCCAAATTATGATATTTATTTGGCAATCAGTGAATAGGCTTTAAATATTTGGCAAAGTCAATTCCTATCAATTTCTCTTCATGGAATCCCCACAACCGAGGGGAATCAATGTAACCTCATATTCAGAAGTTATGACCAGCTGGGCGTGGTGGCTCACACCTGTAATCCCATCACTTTGGGAGGCTGAGGCAAGTGGATCACTTGAGGCTAGGAGTTTGAGACCAGCCTGATGAACATGGTGAAACAACGTCCCTACTGAAGATACAAAAATCAGCTGAGTGTGGTGGTGCGTGCCTGCAATGCCAGCTACTTGGGAGGCTGAGGAGTGAGAATAGGGACTTGCTTGAACCCTGGAGGTGGTGGTTGCAGTAAGCTGAGATCGCACCACTGCACTCCAGCCTGGGCGACAGACTGAGACTCTGTGTCAAAAAAAAAAAAATTAATAGAAGTTATGACCATATTATACAAGGACAAACGTGTCAGCAGGGAGAGGGAGTTTAGATCAATTTCAAAACAAAAACTGAAAAGAGGTTTGTAATTTTTCTGATATGCTTATCCAGTGGATAGGAGTGCTGCATGGACAAAGCCACTCCAAATATTAATGGTTTGCTTCTTTATGACACGCAGAAAATGCCCCTTTCTTTTCAGAATGTACTTTGTTTGCAGCTAATTAGAGGAATCCCACTTCTCAGGGTGGTTGTTGTTCATGTACGTCCTGGCACAGATGTGAAGCCATGCTGCTTAATGCAAGGGCCATTAGGGTGGAATGACGTGCTCAGTACATTTCTGGGACAAGGTGACACTGTCATTGATGGTCTGTTGAAGGAAAGAAGCTAATTTTCTTTTAAGCGTAAGCCTTTAGTAGTAACTTAATTAGGCCATGCTGTAAAACCATCACTAATAACTGTCAGAGGTACCCCCTGAGTCACCAGGGAATGACAAAGCTTGGCAAACAGCCTCTTCCTTGGAGCCTAGGAGTTCACCTCCCACCTCATTTTGAAATGGTCCTCACGGGTCTTCAAAGACCCCCTGTCTCTTGGCCTGAGTCCCTCCTTCCTCTTCGTGAGACTTTATGAGTGCTTTACATATATATAAACATGCATGCGCATGAACATGCACATGTAATACACAGAAAGACAATGTAAAACAACTTTTTTTTTTTTTTTTTTTTTTTTTTCTGGAGACTGGGTCTCACTCTGTTGCCCAGGCTGGAGTGCAATGGCATGATCACGGCTCACTGCAACCTCAACCTCCCAGGCTTAGGTGATCCTCCCACCTCAGCCTCCCAAGTGGCCCAGACCACAGGTGTACAACTACTCCTGGCTAAGTTTTGTATTTTTTTGTAGAGACAGGGTCTCATTATGTCGCCTAGGCTTGTCTCAGACTCCTGGGTTTGGCGATCTTCCTGCCTCGACTTCCCAAAGTGCTAGGATTGCAGGTGTGAGCCACCATGCTCCACCAAAACACTTTAAGAAAAGAAAAAAATCCCTTTATTTTCAATTCTGTAAAATGACACCACCAGTGCTTGCGCACAAGCTCATCTTTTTTTTTTTTTTAACATAGTAGTAACTACCTGATATTCTACTTCTTTTATTATATTTTCCAGACTTTTATAATCTTTTAGTTACTATTTTAATGATTACTAAAATTACATTTTGATACTTAATGCACGTATTTTGGGCATTGAGGCCAAAAGGCTGAATTACAGGAGAGATGGGGGATTGTAGGGAGAGGAAGGAGGGAAGAGGAGAAGTCAAGCCACTGAGGGCAGAGGGCAGAGTTCAGAAGGCCAGTGGGATCCTGGTCCCTGCTCCTCCACTTTTCCTGGGATTCTGGAAGCTATCCAGTGTCTTTCCAATGTGCTTCGTTTCCTCCCTTCCTTCCTTCCTTTCCTTTCCCTTCCTTCCTTCCTTTCCTTTCCCTTCCTTCCTTTCCTTTCCCTTCCTTCCTTTCCTTTCCCTTCCTTCCTTCCTTCCTTCCATTTCCTTCCTTCCTTCCTTATTTCCTTCCTTCCTTCCTTCCTTATTTCCTTCCTTCCTTCCTTCCTTATTTCCTTCCTTCTCTCTCTCCTCTCTCTCTCTCTCTTTCTGTCTTTCTTTCTTTTCCTACAGAGTCTTCCTTTGTGGCCCAGGCTGGAGTGGAATGGCGTGATCTCGGCTCACTGCAACCCCCACCTCCTGGGTTCAAGCGATTCTCCTGCCTTAGCCTCCCAAGTAGCTGGGATTATAGGCGTCCACCACCACTCCTGGCTAATTTTTGTATTTTTAGTAGATATGGGGTTTCACCATGTTGGCCAGGCTGGTCTCAAACGCCTGGCCTCAGGTGATGCACCTGCCTTGGCCCCCCAAAGTCCTGGGCTTACAAGTGTGAGTCACCGTGCCTGGCTGTTTTCTTAAATTGGATCGAAGTGGTTTCTCTTGGACGTTCGGGTCTGTCCTCTGTCCGACCCTGCTGGCACATGGGGGTGCTGAGAAATATCTGTCAAAAGAGTTAACAAGTCTTAAGTGATTCGAGCACTTTCCATCTTAGAGGACAGTGTGCGAGCACTCGCCCTGGGCACTCCTCTGAGGCCTCCAGGCGCTCCCACACAGCCAGCCTGGGCCTTCAGGAAGGTTCCCCAACTGTCAGCAGCAGGGGCCCCCCAGGGACTCTCTTCACTTTATTTGCCGTCCAGGAATCTTCTTTCAGTTCCTCCTCCTCGGAGGCCACGCTTCCCCGACTTCTCTCGCTGGAGGCTCCACACTCCACTCACCACTGAATGGATGGCTGCCCTGTTCCTTTCGGTTCCTGCTCAGATGCCCCTTTCCCAGGGCGCCCCGAGGGCCCTGTCTGAAATCACGCTTGCCCTGACCACCTGCCCCTGTACTGTCTCCTTGTTATTGCTCTTCATAGCAATAAACAATTCCTACAGCATATGTTAATGTTGTTGTCTATCGCCTCCAGTCAGAAAGTTCATGAGAGTAGAAACTTTTTATTTTGTTCACCATTCTTTCCCCTAAACAGAGACTCCCATAGGGCTGGTGCCGCACTCACTGATTCAACAAGTATTTATCGAGTCTGCCTACTGTAAAGGATAAATACATAAAATAGTGTGATAGCCAGGTGCAGAGGCTCACACCTGGAATCCCAGCACTTCAGGGGTCCGAGGCATGAGCAACATAGCAAGACCCTGTCTGTACAAAAAATAAAAAAGCCGTACATGGTGGCTTGCGCCTGTAATCCCAGAGGGTTGGAAGGCTGAGGCTGAGGCAGGAGGATCGCTTGAGGTTAAGATTTTGAGACCAGCCTGGGCAACACAGTGAGACCCCATGTGAAAAAAAAAACAATTAGCTGAGTGTGGTGGCATGTGCCTGTGGTTCCAGCTATCTGGAAGGCCAAGGTAGAATTGCTTGAGCCTGGGAGGTCAAGGCTGCAGTGAGCCATGATCACGCCACTGAACTCCAGCCTGGGTGACAGAGTGAGATCCTGTCTCAAAATAATAATAATAATAATAATAATTAGTAATGGCCAGGTGTGGTGGCTCACACCTATAATCCCAGCACTTTGGGAGGCTGAGGCAGGTGGATCACTTAAGGCCAGGAGGTCAAGACCAGCCTGAAGTCCTTTTCAAACCTTTTGTCATATCGCCCAGGCTGGAATACAGCGGCATGATCTCAGCTCACTGCAACCTCCGCCTCCCAGGTTCAAGCTATCCTCCTGCCTCAGCCTCCCGAGTAGCTGTGACTACAGGTGCCCGCCACCATGCCTGGCTAATTCTTTTATTTTCTGTAGAGATGGGGTTTCATCATGTTAGCCAGGCTTGTCTCAAACTCTTGGCCTTGGGTGATCTGCCTGCCTCGGCCTCCCAAAGTACTGGGATTACAGGTGTGAGTCAGCACGGCTTGATCAGCTTTTTTATTTTCTTACCATTATCTTGAGCAAATGTTTCTAATTTTGATAAAGTCCAATTTATCACTTTTGTTCATCTATTGATTAATTTACAAAAATGGAATCTATGGTATACATCATGACTTGTTTGTTTGCTTGTTTGTCTGTTTTGAGATAGAGTTTTGCTCTTGCTGCCCAGGCTGGAGTGCAGTGGTATGATTTCAGCTCACTGCAACCTCTGCCTTCCAGGTTCAAGCAATTCTCCTGCCTCCCAAGTAGCTGGGACTACAGGCACCTGCCACTACGCCCAGCTAATTTTTATATTTTTAGTACAGACGGGGTTTCACCATGTTGGCCAGGCGGGTCTTGAACTCCTAACCTCAGGTGATCCACCTGCCTCGGCCTCCCAAAGTGCTGGGATTACAGGCGTGAGCCACTGTGCCTGGCCATTATTATTATTATTATTAGTTTGATGTTTCGATATATACATACATTGTGGAATGGCTGAATCAAGCTAATTCGCATGTGTATTACTTCCCATTTTTAGCATTTTTTTGTGATGAGAACACAAAATCGATTTTTAGAAATCTTCAACTATACATTGTTATTAATCAGAGTCACCCTGAGGTACATAGATCTCTTGAACTTATTCCTCCTGTCTCAATTTTTTTCCTGTGTGATTTGGGTCTTGTCTAAGAAATATTTGCCTAACCTGAGGTTGTGAAAGTGTTCATGTTTTTTCCCCTAGTCGTTCTATCATTGTGTTGTAACCATTTTTTTTCCTTCCTTTTTTTTTTTTTTGAGACAGGGTCTCGCTCTGTCACCCAGGCTGGAGTGCAGTGGAGTGATCTTGGTTCACTGCAGCCTCAACTTCCCAGGCTCAAGTGATACAGGCATGCACCACCACACCTGGTTAATTTTTGTATTTTTGGTAGAGACAGTGTCTCTCTCTCTCTCTCTTTTTATTTTTTTTTTTTAAGACAGAGTCTCACTCTGTCACCCAGGCTGGAGTGCCGTGGTGCAATCTTGGCTCACTGCAACCTCCGCCTCCTGGATTCAAGCAATTCTCCTGCCTCAGCCTCCTGAGTAGCTGGGAATACAGGCACGTGCCACCATGCCCGACTAATTTTTGTATTTTTGGTAGAGACAGGGTTTCACCATGTTGGTCAGGCTGGTCTCAAACTCCTGACCTCGTGATCCATCCGCCTCGGCCTCCCAAAGTGCTGGGATTACAAGCGTGAGCCACTGCACCCGGCCGAGACAGTGTTTCTCTATGTTGCCCAGGCTGGTCTTGAAATCCTAAACTCAAGTGATCCTCCTGCCTCAGCCTCTCAAAGTGCTGAAATTACAAGCGTGAGCCACCGTGCCTGGCCTATCTTTGTAACTTTTGTGTTTAGGTCCACAGAAAGTTTTGAGCAAAGAACTACCAAGATCTGACTTATGCAGATGCTTCTGGCATCACTCTGCTGTGCTGAGTCTGTGGCAGGCCCGAAGGCAGACTTCAGGACGCCTGTCGGGGACCTTTCCACCCATCCGGGCTTGGACCAGCCTGGGCAGAGTACAGTTGGGAGTAGAGGCCACATTCTGGAAATGTTTATCAGCGAGTTTTCTGGTGTAAGTCCTTCCTCCCTCCTTGCTGAATAGTAATCAACTTTATGAAGTTATTTCCTTTCTCTGAAGACTGAAGTGCTTGCGGCTTCACATGAGGCCATGTGTATGTACAGAATTGTCTTGAGCCTGGAGCAATGTTTGCTATGTATTTTAACTTTTCACTGTTTTAAAGGAAATAGCTGGTTTTAAGTTTTAATCCACAGATTGTCATTCTTCAGGAATGGCAGCCCCAAACACAACATGACAACTCATCTACTCACTCACGAAAGATTAAAAAATGGAAACCAACGTATTTCATCTTATGCTCTGCGTCACTTCTGCTCGGACTCATAAATCCACGTCTCTTTGCTTTGGCCACTTCAACTCATATCCAAGCCTTTCTTTAATTCATGATTTATTGCTGTAAGTTACCTCTTTCGCCAGATTTATAAACTCACTGTTCTTTATATAATACCTACTTTGTACACTAGGCAACAAGACAGTTAATTTATTGTCTATGACTTGTTACCTTGAAAAACCACATCAATGCAAAGTGATTGCCTTTTAGCCTCCATAGCCAATAAATTAATTTTTTTTTTTTTTTTGGAGAGGATGATGTAAGGTCATAGGATGATATATATAATCAGTGAGCAGGCAGAATGAGAAGGAGAGAGTTGAAAGTTCTCTACAACAGAAGCCAAGAAGGAAGCCGTCTACCTTGTAGCAATCATGTATAAGCTGGCCTCCTGCTGTTTGCTTTTCATAGGATTCTTAAATCCTCTCTTATCTCTTCCTCTCCTTGACTCCAGGGAAATATCCTTTCAACTCTCAGGTAAGACTTTTTTTTTCCCCTTATGTTAGTCTTGAAAGAGCCTTTACCAGTCTTAAATTCAATGTTAGAGATAAGAATGGGATTCCTGTTCAAAGGAGTCTTGAGTCTTGTTCTATCAATGGTCCCAGCTTTGAAAAGAATGTTAAAGGATCCTTACTGCACACTTTAGATGTAGTAATGCATATAGTTTTTTTTTTTCTCTCTATCTCTACAATGTAAAAGGAGAAGACGATAATTGCTTGTTTCATGTTACCTCTGTAGTTCAAACTCTTGTTTTGGGTAATATATATATTCTTCCGATTTTAAAAATTGCATGAAATTTAAAACATCATTACTTTTAGTTTTTACTTTAAATGAACTGGTTGAATGTAGCACTGGTTGTTCTAATTACAGATTATTAATGGATTTGTTTCACCTTATGTTTAAAAAACCATCTGATATGTGTTCTATGAAACAAAAATGTTTACTAAAAATTTTTTAAATGACAAACTAGGGAGCTAGGGAGTTCATAGACTTCCAAGTATATTGATCGTTTCCTTTTGATTTATGTTAATTCAGTTTAAGTCTAAGTTGAGTTAAAGAAATACGTATCAGTCAAGTAGGTTCTCATTTTGCCATTATCTTTCCATTTAGTTTAAGAAATGAGAAGGCTAATGCTTGGGGATTAGGTTCCATCAAAAACTTAACTAGATTTAATCTTATCTTTAATCTTGAGTACTTCTAGGCTTTTTTTAAATAAAGAAAAAAAAAAACCCTCTTTTAAGCCAAGGATTTTATAGTTTCTGGTCTCTAAAAGTTCATCCCGAGCAGCTTTCTGATGATCGTCAAGCACTGTCATCAGGCACTGCCAACCAACTTCCCGAGTCACTGAGATGATCATTGGCTGTCCTACTAATGGTTAAACATAGGCATTAACTTTACTGAATCTCTGCTGTTTACAAAGAAACAGCACACATCTCAAGATGAAATAAGTGAAAATATTCAGCTACTACTGTCATCTTAAAAAATTTACAAGTAATTTAAGAAACGTAGATGAAATGAGTGTAGCATCTCACACAAATTCTAAACAAGTGGCAGCTTATCTCAGAATTTGTTCTCATTTATTTCTCCAGAAATGAGCTTTCCTATCAGCATTTATAGATGATCAAATTTTATAGATTTTCATTAACAGTCTTCAGAAGTGCTGTGAATGTACTCAGATGCCTTTATGATGATCTGCTCACTGTCCTCCAATCAAGGTTGCAGCTATTTGTAAGCCTGCGGCACGCCAGTGCCACACATGGCCTCCCACCCTGACTCCCACAGACTCGAATCGCAACACAGCAGCAGGTCTGCATTTACCACGCGTCACACGCACTTCATTTAGCACACTCCGGAGTGCCCTTCCCACCACCTTAAGCACACTTACCATGCATTCTATATGCCATCTGGTCGACCACATTTCACATAGGAAATGCCACAATCAAGTTCCTTACAGATGATTTTGAAGCCGATTCTAAGTATAATTGTATTGAAATCTTGAAGTTCAGTAAGAGAAGAGATGACACCATCCCACTGGCTTTATAGGAAGATTGTAAACAGTCTTTCTCTTTCCTCTCCAATTTCCCAACCCAAATACCTAAAAGCAAAAAGGCAGTAGGCAGCAGTAGGTAAGTAGAGAAATGAGGGAGAGTCAGACTTTTTGAACCCAAATGGTTTTGAGAGAGGCTCAGCCCTCAGTTCTCGTTCAAGGCAACTGAGGGGCTTGGCGCATCACGCGGGTGTCAGATCCATGTCTCCCGGCTTCCCGTTCTGCGGGCTGGCACACGGGCTGATAGCATTTCCGCCTCTTTTAGAATACCACTGATGGCCGGGCGCGGTGGCTCACGCTTGTAATCCCAGCACTTTGGGAGGCCGAGGCGGGCGGATCA